>NW_020655294.1:696939-735637 GCF_003589595.1 Hyposmocoma kahamanoa
CCGGGAAATTGCTACCATCTAATCTATTTCTGCCGCCAAGCAGTATGTGAGCATTAATGCGCTTCGTTTTTGAAGGGTTTTTGAAGACTTGCCAACTTATGTCTCAGGATGACAGGTGCATTGGCAGTGCCCCTCAGATCTTAGAGATTTAAACATTTTGAGTGGCACTAAATTGGCTATGAACACACGTGTCGTTTACCACCAGGAGCATGACTTGTTCGTCCCTTCAGTTGGTATCATAATAGTACTTTGTGTATTAAGAACGCTAAATTAGAAATTACGAAAGGCCATTTGTTGCCCGAAGCCGAAGGCTAAGGGCTTTAATAACACGAGTTTTGTTTTTTTTTTACAGTCCATGATATATATACTATGTTTTTCGTCACATTTGCGAGGAAATAAATACAAAATGTTATCAAAGGCAAAAACGCATACAGCCATGATGACAGTAAAAAAAATTAGCAAATTTTTTTTACAGAAAATAATTAGAATCAATTATAAGAAATTCTTAAAATTAATAATAAGTAGTATGTTGATGAATTGCAATTAAATTTCTATTTAGATAATTTTGAAGGAATGTTTTAATTTTAAACTTAAGTAACCTCCTTGCTTGAACTTGAACCTGACTTATGTAAGGAAAGTATGTCGGGTTACAAATTAAAAAAACAACTTACCGACCATGGCTGTAATGGAAAGAAAAAAGACCTGAGGGTTTTATTTGGGGCATTATAGTCAAGTTAGTCACCGTGCAATCATACAATTTACGAGCAATATATTTATATATATTTATTAAGTACTAATTACCTCGCAGGACTATATTAATAACATCATAAACAACAACAAAACATAATAAGTTTGTAAAAAAGAAACATTTAAGATTTTGTTATCTTATCTGACATTTTTAAGAGTTGTGTTTGGTAGTAAGTAGTAACTTACTACAGTTCAAAAGTGCATGGATCCTCCTAACGACTACCACACCTGCTTCATCAGACTGGTATTTAAACTAAAGCTTTCTATTCTTACCGCACAGACATATCACCATTTAAAGCGATATAACATATATATATGTAACGTTTTATTAAATTTTAGATTAAATTCCTGTATTATTGAATGTTGTGATTACTGTAGTGATTAGTTTTCAGTCGGGAATAATGATGGTAATAATTTGGTGGACGACTGTAAGTACATGGTATCAAAAAGTAACTAAGCAATTTATAACAATATAAGTTATGTAAAGTTAGAAGTAGTAATTACATTTGAAGGATTGTACTGTACCTTCGATTAGAGTTTCAATGAAAATAATTTTTAATTAATATACTTTCCCAAGAATTACGATCAAAATAACAGGATCCTAACTCTTCAAAAGCTATCCAATTAAGTTGAAATGTTTGAAATTGTAATTAAATAAATAATTAAAAACTAATTGTGTAACTAAAACTAAAAGAGTTAGCTATAAAATTACATTTCGCAAAATAATAACTTTATTTAACATTTCAAGATCTTGTTTTCGTTTGCTTATTATGAATTAATGGAGTTTCGTTAAAGTAAAGTGATTTGTAAATGTTATGAAAGGAAATTTTAAACTTCTTAAGCCACTTTGAAAACGGAGCTACTGTTTTCGGAGTATTTATTTATATCATTCATTTCAGGGTACCTCTACGGCTGTACAGGCACACTGGTTTTATGTACTTTAGGCAATCTGTACAGTCTCGGCGGTTGCACTATTTTAGGCCTGTATAACCGGTCATAAACTAGGCCCACTAAACAATCACTTTTCACCAATGTTCCCGTAAAAGAATGTCTTGATGTTATTAGGAAGAAACTTCGAGACAGTGAGATGTTGGAGTCAATCATGGTGTTGCTACGAAACTGTTTGGAGGGCAGTTACTTTTTGTATCGTGGGAAGCATTATCTCCAGATCGACCGTGCTGCCATGGGTAGCCCTGTAGCCCCGGTCATGGCAAATATCTGGATGGAACACTTTGAGGCCAGTATAGACCTGCAACCATTTGCAGTGAAGTTCTGGAAACGATGTGTTGATGGTGTATTCTGCATTATGAAAGGTAGTGAACGGGAAGTTGAGCAATTACAACAGAATCTCAATTCCACTCATCCAAAAATTAAATTCACGTATGAATTGGAGTCGGAACGGAGCTTGCCTTTTCTGGACGTAAAAGTGATAGGTCGAAGTGACGGATCCTTGACACACAAAGTTTACAGCAAGCCGACACACACAGACAAGTATTTAAACGCTCTGTATCACCACCATCCCCGTCACCTGCAGTCTGTTGTAAGATCTCTGATAAACAGAGCATATGACGATTGTGACCCTGAATTCTTGGTGAATGAGAAGGTCCCTAGGTGAAACGGATACAGAGTGAACAGATGGCAACCACGGCGGAAAGCTATAGAGAAACGTCCTGACGTTTTAAGGCAACCAGCGTTCATGCCTCACGTGAAAGGAATAACGGACAAAATCGGTACAGTACTAAAAAAGTACTCTATAAAAACTGTGTTTACGCCGTTATCTAAGGTCACGGGGCATGTCAGGTCACCTAAGGGTGTAATCCCCTTTCAATCTCCGGGCGTTTACAAGATTGATTGCAGTTGTGGGAGTTCCTATATTGGGCAGACAAAACGCACCATAGCGGAAAGAGTTAAAGACCACATCGCGGCTGTTAAAAACCGTCTGCTCAATAAGTCTGCAACAGCCGGGCATTTGCTGGAATCAGGACCAAACCACTGGATTGAGCTTCATAATCCCAAGATCCTTTCTACAGAACGTCATCACTAGAGTAGAATCGTACGTGAAGCTATTGAAATTAAAAAACACCGTAATTTCAACCGAGAAGTTGGTTTTAAGCTTTCATCGTCATGGGATCCAGTTATCAGCAACTGTAAACGACATCAAGTATCGCCCGACAAGTCGCCGGATGTCGTGAGTATTATGTGTAGTGAGAACCCTAGTGCACAAGTAAATAATGAAGATCAAGTGCGGGTAGTTGGAAAAACTCGCACGGCTAGAAGATGCTGACACCCGCCTCTTCAGTCCCTTCGAGACCATGGACGTTGCAATATGTCCGAATCGACGAGGTAAATAAAATAAAATATGTTTTATACGTGATTAAGTCCCGAATAAAAATAAAATAATGTGTAAAAATCGTGAGAGTTTTAATCAAAATTAAAATGTAGTAACTGTAATTACTTGCTTTTAGTCCAAGCAAGTATGCCCTCAGTTTTGTATCATCATCAACCCATTTCTACGTCCCACTGCTGGGCACGCGTCTTCTCTCAGGCGTAATAAATATGAATCTTCTTTGACGTGCAGGTTTCATATGATAACAACATAATTTATCTCATAAGTAAAGTCGAAAGAAAAAAGAAAGGCTGAAAACTGAGAAAAGGTTATAAAAAACTGGCACAGCGCTACAAAACAGTCTCTACTTAGGTACTAAAAACGTGAGACAAAGTTACCCCGAAAGGGCTAAGTTACACAATATTACTAGATAGAGATTGGTATTAAAATTGGCATGATTTAGGTTGTGAAATGGTCAAAGGATCAAAATTAGACGAGCAGCTCTACTCGCTTCAGCGATTGAGCAAAGAGTGACAACGGAACGAAAACAAAGTGAGAATGACGGACAACGGAATTAAAGAACGATTTAAAATTGAAAACAAGTGGCCAGGAACCAGAGAAAAGGTGATAAAAAGGTGGGATGAGGATGGAAGAAGGTCACTTCGTCACAATGTTTTCCTCCACCGAAAAGCTCATTAAATTAAAATTTCAAATTAACTTACGCACACAATTTCGGAAAATTAAGAGATGCTAGTTATACATCTAAACGATAACAAAATCTTCATATATAATCGTATCATGTAAAATATAAATAAAAAAACCGATATCTCAAATTAACATTTTCCCTGTCAGATTTAATATCAAAACGTGACCCTTTTCAGGGCCTTTATGGACAGATCCGTGTAATATCACATTAAAATTTTACAACACGATTATAGTTCACGATCCTCTTTTGACAGGCACTTTATGTCGTTGATGTTTTAACATTTTGCATACCTAGTTAAGATTTAGAATAATGGATATTGCTTAAAAGTGTTAGTCGATTTATTGTTTTTTTACGGCTAAAGTTATAAGGAGAATTGATGTCCCGGTGAAGATTGTGGGAACTGCTGTTTTTAATTTTTATTGGACACTGTCTTTTGACGTTTTTTACAGTTTGCAGTTTACATATTTGAGATTACTCTTATTGTTTAGCGTGTTGTGCCAGCAATTGACATAGAAATAGTCATAACAAAGTAGCGTTCGCCTTCATTCTTATTGTCATATTATTATATTTAATAATCAAAAATGTTATTAAATTAATACAGTGAATAGCGACATCTCTCGCCAGGACTGGTAGCTGTAAGGGTACTAACTGTGTGATAAATCTGTCATAGACTTCTCATAGATGGCGCTACGACTAAACAGTCGTTGAAAGACCAAGTACAAAGACACGACGCAAGCACATAGAAAAATTCGTGTGGTCCGTTGGTTCGTTCCGTGGCTTAGTTGGTATAGCGTCTGGCACAGTATGCAAGAAGACGTCGGTTCGAATCCGACCGGATCAAAGGAATTTTTTCTGAGTGTTCGATCTTTGTATTAATAATTATTACGTTTTTTTATTAAAAATACGAGTAAGTGCGCATTTGACCTCCATCTCACCGATGGACAGTGATGATGAGGTCGACGATGTAGCATGCACACCTAAATAATGCCTATTCACTCTCGCCTTGAAAAGGTTCAAGTTATAGCGTTCGGGGAATACGTCCGCAGGCAGAGAATTCCACTTTAGCCGCTTCGTGCGAATTCTGGGATTATACAAAACATACTAACTTAGGCAACTTTACGGTGGTGTTCAAGGCTCTGCGGCTTTGCCTCAACTAATTCCGAGTCACCTATAAACCTTTTGGTTCGCTTGTCGATTGAATCTAAGGTGACCAGTTAGTATATAACAGAACCATCCCATAAGTGACAGCAGTACTCCATACCCGTTCACGCGGATCATGCAACCCTGGACGCATAGCGTTGAGAGCGTTGCGCGATTCATGCGTCTCTGGAAGCATACCACACCTAGGATGATTTTATACCGATTTATCGGATATCGAAATTATAACACGTAAAAGAACTAATATTAATTGCTATTTCGGTAACTACTCTAGCAAACCATAAAGTTTTACACGCCTGGGTCTGTCATTAAAAAAAAATAAACAACTTCAAAAATACGTCACGACAATCGTGTGTGTTATTGTTTGGGTTGGTGATTACGGTGTTTATTTATTGAAAACATACCGTAAGTAGCGTTTTTTAAGTTTACCCTGAATAAAAATGTTTAAAAACTATACTTTAAGGAGTAATTTCATGGTAAACGTTAGAACCACTCAAACGGAATATTATCATATTTATCCAAGTACACCGAAAATTTCATTAGTGCTTTTTAAGTGCATGATTTGCGGTGTATTACTGCATTTTATTTGAGATGTTTTTGTTAGTAGTACGGAGGGTATTCGTTTAGCAATGC
This sequence comes from Hyposmocoma kahamanoa, assembly GCF_003589595.1. NCBI lineage: Eukaryota > Metazoa > Arthropoda > Insecta > Lepidoptera > Cosmopterigidae > Hyposmocoma > Hyposmocoma kahamanoa. The sequence continues at coordinate 702,510 of NW_020655294.1, forward strand.
AGGATAATAATTTTTATTTATAAAAACTTGTATTTAAACTGAATGCTTCTCTAATTTGCGAAATCAGATAGCCGCCATTTTGCGGTAGGTTTATCCTATCCTTTAAGGGCCGTGTAGGTGGGGATAGCGCATCGCGTGATACACGACCGCCCGGTCGTGTATGGAGTACCTACTTGCGCTTGGCACAGCTGAAGCAACTGTTCCGGTGTGAAGTCCGTCCGTCTGTCCGGTGCCAAGCTTCCTGACTGCATTTTTGGCCATGGATTCAATGTATCTGCCGAAATTCAGATTGGACGACAGGTCCATTCAAAGGTCAAAAATAATTATATGATACATTGCACACATCTCTTCAGGCGCTACAACACAATATTTGTATAGACATAAGGTAATTATTATAATTTGTCTGAATTTTTTGGTGATAAAAGTGTTTGATTAATTAATTTAATAATTATTTGTCTCTACTACTAATTACAAATTATTATCGAATAAAAAATTATAATAAAGGCTTAAATGTGCCTATAAAGGCGGATATCCATTACGTTTGCTGCTCCGCGATGATCGCTCGTTGGCGAATTTTGCGCGAACACAAAGCGGAGCTCAGTGTGTTCGTGGACGTAAATTCTATTAAACAATAGAATTTTGATTCAGAACACTAAAAAGAGCGCCTTTATGATACGGTTTATGAAAATGTAATTGACAGATTAAAGTACAAAGTAGAACAAATCTTTAACTCGTTATATTTCAGAAAGCGTCACGACGACATGAGCGCGGAAGTGTTTCTAGAGATATTTTTGTATCAATCCGCTATTATTTTGCACCATTGTTCACCGCAGTTCCAAATGCCAACCTGAAAGTTGTAAGCAGCAATAAGACTCCAAGATTTGTGGCGTCGTAAGGGTACACTTATACTTTTTAAGATATTTAAGACGGCACTGACTGTGCCAATGAACAAAGATATGACCATTGTTTTATTTTTAATCATTGCGGGATTTAAAACAGAGATATTAGCAACTCTATGTGAATTATTTGAAATTTATGTAAATGTACTCTATGTATGTCAATCTCCTTCGATTATGGATTAAAACTTTTAATTTATTATTAATATTAGTATAGTATTATAACAAAATAGTGGACAATATCACGAAAAAAAATTTAATATCATGATAGCAAAACATTGTGATAATCAATTAATTTCATATTAAAATCGACATCTCTGTAAAGATACTTGGCTGAGTGAAGAAGAACTTTGTAACTTTCATATATTACGGCAAAAATGTCGTCAAAAACCAAGAAACAAAGTACTCTTTTAATCCATAAATAATTTTGTTAACACTGTTTTAAATCCCATAATGATTAACCCTTAACTATAGTCGTGGGTCCAATGGACCTTCTTTCTGCTGGAATCGCTGCAGGCGACGCATCTCTTTCCACACCTCAGTACCTTCTGATGGCACGCCGAAGCGCACACTGTGAGATGGACGTATTTTGCTCGCTGCTCCAAATGTAAGTAATGGTTTGCATGTGGGTCCAATGAACCCACGATTATAGAGTAAGTTTTTTGTGTGACATATTTTATCTATCTTTGTTTTTTATTTCAGTTTCCAGTCATGGCGAATTGAAAAATTGTCTTAGTAATTCCAGAAGATATATTACAGCTATGGTTGAACGCTGATTTAGACAGGGATGAGCGAAAAATCGGCGAAAATTCTGGAACTGCACGCAATACTGTAGCTTCAATTTCTGATATAGAGTTTTCAAATAATGACGAGGATTTTATTATAACTAGTGGTCATGAAACGTTCTGAAATATCTGACAGCGAAAATCCTAATGAAAATAAAGTTTAAATGATCTTTATGTGAACCTTACATGACCTGTCTATTTACAGGGCTTATGTAAAAACTTTGTGCTATTCATGTTCATAATTAAAATAAATTGCGTAGTATCATTTTTCTCACAAGGCGAAACTTTTAATTTTATTTTGTTTTTTTAAAACTATGTATTATCAAAGGTAAGAAAAGAGTTTTGTTTTTGGATTTTCACATTTGTTTAATTTTTTTTTTGTTAACCTGATTTTAGGTTAAGAAAATTACGACTGACATATATTGATATAAATGTCCCTACCGTTAATTTAAAGTTAAGGGTTAAAAATAAAACAAAAATCACATCTTTGTTTATTGGCACAGCCAGTGCCGTCTTAAATATCTTTTATCTATAAATTTCCTACTAAATTCGTTTGAAATAAGAATATTTTAATATGAAACATGACATGTTCCAAATATTTTATAAAACGCTTTTCCTCGCCCCAGTAGCGCTCTTACGGCTGCGTGAAAATGACAAGACATTACGCGCAATCATAAAATATCTACCTGATGAGTCTTCCCTTAATTCACATACGCCCAAGCGTTACGATGGTTTCAAGACATTCTTCTCTAAAGCAGCTTTTGATTAACTTCATGATAAAGGCGCACGTTTGTCTACATTTTCAATTGTTGGAAAGTTATAAACAGGTAAAGTGACAACAAAATCGTGACCCAAGAAGTGGTTACAGAAATATAGGACGAGATAGGTAAACGACGTTGGCAATGTCGCATAGGCTAAATGGATAAGCTAGTGCAACATGGTAATGGATGATACAAACTACAGGAAGCCTAGACAATAGCGTGTAAAGTCGGTTGTTTGTTATGTCAATTTTAAATAGAAAACTGCCGTCATCGTCAAACTTACACTCGACAGATAGACTGTATACAGAGTGGCAGGTAGAATGAGATAAATATTTAAAGAGGCAAACGAGTAGCTGATATCTAATCCGAACATGTCAAAAAACACACTCTTCATTTGGGCTACTTTATGAAACAGCTGAGCGGTAGGAAATTGGATTCCCGCGCCGCGCTACTTAAAGAGTATGTAGGTCATACTTTGATCTTTACTTAGGACTGACAAAATTGAGTCCTAACATCAATGTGTAGGATGGAGCACGCCGATTAAGGAATATTTCTCAATACAGCTTCCTAGCACGACTAATGACATCATTTGTACAACATACCATAACGTAGTAGAGCTCCTTGTAAAACATTTCGTCCAGGGATTATATTGCCACCTTACCTATTTTTGCCGCCAATCTATAATGTCAGCCTTGCTGTATTCTGGTTTTGAAGGGTACACATGAGACTTGTCAACTTATGTCTCAGGGTGACGGGAACAGTGGCAGTGCTCCTCAGATCTTTTCGATTTAAAGTTCGGTCTACGAATTGTTCGTCCTGTCACTTGATATAATAGAAAACAAAGTAACACCGCATGTCCCAATAGTGATAAGACATCATTATGAACGGTACTCTACTGAATTACACAGGTGAATACACCGATTTACCACGCAAAACAAATACGCGAAAACGCAGCGTCCCGTCTAACACAAGAGCGCAAGCGAACTAACTGGGCGGGGGTGCAAAACGCGTGGAAAAGCGTGCGCAGCGGCGGGTAAGGCGATCAACGACAGAGCGCGGGAGCTGCGTTTTTCAACGTTGTACTGAAATACCTCAGTTTGTATGGAAAACACGCGCCGTCTAAAACTGACAACACTTCTCCGCGCGGGAGCGAGCGCGGCGAACCGCAAGGTATGGCACACTAGTCTCCACACTACCGCGCAGATTTTTAAGTGTAAGGACGTGTTAAATTTTCTACAATGGAATTCGACGTCGATAAATTTGTATTTGCTATTGTAAATTGATCAAATTTGTCTTCACATTTTCGTAAATCTTTTGTAATGAAGTTGAAACGATCCATTTATCGATCTGGTTCGTAAAAAGGTATGTAAGAAAAACCAAGTAGACAGTACAACTGCAGCGTCCTGAATGAGTTCTGTATTATTAACCATTCTTGTCAAAGAAGGATATCAGCTACATGTACAATCGCCACGGCGATCAACTACGAAGCGAGTACTTTCAGTGATGCGGGGCCGCTAGACCGCTGCCCCCGCGCAGATTATACTGCGCGTTGACGCAGATCTGCGTCTCCGCCACCGCGCGAGTGATTCCGTGTCCGGTGCAGTGTGTGTATCGGCTTAGGGTAGCGGGCATGTCCGATTGACTGGGTATCTCGCGCAGAGTATTACAAATGTTAGAGGCAGTATTTTCATTAGAGAAAAATGTTTAAATATAAGGTAGTGTTTTTTTTACATGTATGGGTATCAGCTATTCATTCGCCTCTTTAAAAACTTATCTAGTTCAGCCTGTCACCCTGTATAAATGTATAGATAAATATGAATGTTATTTCACAAAATGAAACTTATCATGATCAGACTACAAGTTACGACAGTATACCGAAATATCTCGATTATTGGTCAATTAACGAGGTCATCGGTGTATAATTAACATCGATTAGGTCAAAAATAATGGACTTTCAAAATAGCTATAATTATTTCTGTTTCGAATACCGAGTAGAAAATTAATTAGCTTTATTTAATAGTTGAATTTCGTTCCCAGACACCAGATTGTAAGCTCGGAGGTATTTAATAGCAGAACTCCATGTGAAAGAATTCCAGTGAAGTTCTGTCACTATTTTTGCCGCCAAGCAGTAATGCATTACAGCGTTACGAAATTACAGGCACATGGGACTTTTCAACAAATGTCCAAGGGTGACGGGCGCAGTGACAATGCCCCTCAGATCTTTGCGATTTCAAGCTATGGACAGGCATGTCGCTTACCACCAGGCGAACGACTTATTCGTCCCGTCAATAATATTTTTTTTATAATATCAAGTGACGGAACGAACAAGTCGTACGCCTGACGGAGTAAGCTACACGCCTGTCCACAACAGTTGCAGTGCCATTCAAAGCTTTAAATCGCAATGATCTGAGGGGCACTGCCAGTTTCACCAACATCCTTACCCTTCAAAACCGGAACACAGTAATGCTGACATTACTGCTTGGCGGCAGAAATATGTAAGGTGGCAGTACTTCCTTGGACGCACTCTTTCGCAAGAAGCTCTACGGCTACTGATGATGCTATTAATAATGGCCTCCAAGGCACTACAGTTTGCAGTACAGGCGCTCCTAATATTGAATGTTCTGGGCCCCGAAGTATCTCTACAATACTTGTGTGGTACGTTACAGTCAAAGTCATTTATTCCATAAGTCAAATTTTTACACTTGAAAACGTCATTTTTAAGCTACTGCTCGTTTACAAGCAGTCAGCGGACAGACACAAATCACAGGCAGCCATTGACTTACAAATAAATGGACGACGGGTCTAATACAAAACCACGAAAAAAATGTCCCAAGTCAACCTATTTAAACGTAGTGACATGTAAAGGAATATGAAAAAGCTAAAACATTGAATTTAAATTGTAATGTCATCGCAGTACTGTCTAATTTTGCTTGCTTCGCTGTCAGTCGAACAAACGAAGACTAAAGCGTGAATGACGCTCTGTATACGATTTTAAGCCCTATAAGTTCGGACACTTTTTAGCGCGGACCCGACGTCCATATAATTGTAAGTCAATGCAGGCAGCGGACTTCCCTGAGAAGAACGAACAAGAAACTCTAGGGATTGCTATTTTCAAATAACTTAAATGCTATGGAATTCACTTTGAATTTTATTTGTGTGGAATCTAGACTCATGTTCTCTTTCCCTACATCATTATATAACACATACTTGGTGCCTTACTTTCTCAAACTCGTATCTTATAAAGAGTGATTTTTCAGGAGATGGTAAAATTTCTATTTATTTTAAATTTCTTATCGAGGGTGTTAACTTGGATGCATTACTTTAAGAATAGGTAAAAGCCAGTTTGTGAATATAAAGGAAATGTGATATGAAAACAGCCTGCAAAATTTGTATATACAATCGAATTTTTGCATTTCAGTAACTTTGTCCTTTAAGATACGAGTTTGAGAACGTATGGCGACGATATACAGGTTTTATGTTTTATAATTATTGATATTTACTCTTAGAATAATAACGCATAGGAACCTAGACCGCGCACGCTAAGTGAGGCAAATTGAAGCGCTGCCAAAGGGCCTACACGAGCGGGCGGGCCTTCAGTGCCCAAGGTCAACTTGCACCGCGAACAGCTCCAGAATTTTAGCTAAAAATGACGAAATGTGCGGTAAATGAGTTTAAAAATACGTCAGACAAACATAAAACAGATACTAACATCACATTCCACAAGGAAGTAACGCGTTTCAACTTGTATTTTTATATAAATATTCACTAAAACCGAAAATTAACCTACTACTAAAACTAGCCTACATGAATTTGATTTTTGCCTCACTTGTGATAGTTCGTTTGATATAAAACTATCATTCTATGCGTTATTATTCTGGGTATTTACTATTATTTAACAGCTTTTGACATACTTTAACTTAATTTTTATTACGTTTTTGACATAATATTGTTATCGTAATTTACGAACATTTGTTAGGATTTTTTTTCTGTATTAATCGTTTATTTTATCCAAACATTATTTTGTGAAATTTTTACCTCAAATTAATTAATTAAATGGTAAATTGAACTGTATCACTATACTTATGCTTTTTAATGTTAATTATTGTAATCTAAATTTTTATATTGGTTTTAATTTTTTTCATAATTGGAATAATTAATGACATAGCTTGTACACGAGATTAATGATTAGGTAAGTTATTATCATTGTAGTGCCCCTACAGGGGTAACGTGAAACAATGAATAAATAATCTCAGTACAAAGTACTAAAAAAACCGACCTCATAAGTACGTGGAATTACATCTATTTGCCATATTTTATTGAAATATCCCCTAGTTCGCCACTATACGGGACTTGACATAGGAGATAATAAAAATCGGTTCTCACTGCTCAAAGTGTATTGAGAGAGAAAAACGCCTTGAATTGGAGAATAGCAAAATCAACCAATAAAATTTAGGCGCTATTTATAAAAATGTAGCTTCATGCGCGAACAACCACCATTAGAGGTGAATGATTTCCTTCAAAATTAAATGGGACCACTATGGAGGTACCCTCTTTCCAATAAAAACGTATCATAAAAATCGGTTCACAAATACCGGAGTTATCGCGTGACATAGATACAAAAAAAAAAACAGTCGAATTGAGAACCCCTCCTTTTTTGAAGTCGGTTAATTAATTATGAATTATGAAATTTTGTAATATGACTTTTCAATTAACATACTTTTAATGTAAGTTTTAAATTTAGGAAATATAATCTTAATATATGCTCCGGAATCTTATTGAAAAACTTGTTTTATATTAAGCATTCTTTAATACACTTATAATACGAGATTTGAGAGCTTTCACTTAATAAATTATGGCGCGCTCGGACTAGATAGTTTAGCCGCGCTTTGAATAGATGTTTGATCAAAGATTAGCACAGATTTAAGAGCGAATGAGGGTGGAAATTTAGGGAAAAGTTTGATCTCAGCCAACATATTTCAACCAGATTTTAGATGTCTTTCAAGAGGCTAAATCTATTTTTGCTTTATTTATTCATTCAAAATGACAGCCACGGTTTGGAAATTTTATAATCTTGATTCACCATACCTGAAACTTCGCTTGTATGAATAAATGAATGAATGGAATATTCTTTATTCCACATTAAAATGGCAATGACAACACAGAACAGTAACGTAAGTGTCACACAGTAGACCAATGCACAACAGGCGGCTTTATTACTACGTAGCTATTTCTTCTAGGCAACCTTATAAAGCGTCATTCTATTTTCTTTTCGTTACGCGCCGTTCTGATCGACTGCAAACTAGACAATATAAAACTGCTCTACTTTAAAGCCGTAAATTCGAAACGGTGGTTTTTCGTTCAGAGGGGCGTTCGAGGTTTGGGCGTACATTACACGAAAACGTGTATCATACATCCAACACAAGACACTATAGCATGAAACGCACAGAGAGCGGGTGCGGGTCGGGCGCGTGTCGGGTCGGGATTGCACGTTGAGCGCGATCGCGGAACGGTACAGTGTGTTGTCGTCCATATAAATGCACGGAATTCGATTATTAGTACGGAATTCGATTACTCGCTGCAGCCACGGTTAGTGAGGTGTACATATTAAATTAACCACGATGGATAAAAATTGAATTGTGAAATTTATAGAGAATGTAAAACAACATCCTGCAATATGGGATAGCAGTTCCGCCAGATATTCCAATCGATTGAAAATTTGGTCGCACTTCAGCAGCGCGACAATCGCGCGGCTTATTTGAACGGGCCCTAAGTACTAAAGTATAGATAGCAATTTTGTGGTTTTCATTAAAAAACTGAATCTGTCAAAGGTATGGCGACATAGTTAACAGGGCCAGGGCTGCCATTGTCGTTGTTAACGATCCGGCCATATTAAAATTAGACATCCATCGCTGTCGTGACAGATAGCAAACTTTCGGTTATTATTTTTTTTAGTTGATGAGAATACGTTAGTTTTCTTTCATAGAAAATAATAATTATGTATTTTTATTTCAGTGAAATAAAACATTACTTATATTTATTTTTAAGTACATTTATATTTTATTAATAAAACATTATTTTTATATTTCTGAACGCATTCTTTCTTTCGTAAGAGTGAAAGGGTTGTAACCCTAACTAGCCGTGAACAGGTTCACGGCAATGAAATGGGAAACTTCTGGTCCACAAAATTTATTAAAGAAGTAAAGTTTAAAGAAAGGCTGTAACAATATAAAGGTAAATATAAAAAAAACAGGTATAACAGTATAAAACACTCCCTACACTTTATTATTAAGGCACTTACCCCTAAATGGGCCGAGAAACTGAATTACAGAAATAGATACATGAAGGGTGTAGACTTATAAATTATTACACATGATTAGCTTATTTAGCTCTTACTTACTTACTTAGCTCTGACTGTTGTGACGGTCGAGCTGGGAGTGGCCGTGGTACGAAAACAAAATGAGAAAGTGAAGGAAGATGGAACAATTCAAATTTAAAATTTAAATACATGTAAAATAAAAAAAAAATGATAAGATACAAGCGGAGAGAGGCGATACAAAGAGGTGAGATGACGATGTAAGGAGGTCACACCGTCACAAGAGTATCGCCTGTGATAACTAGATGGCGCTGTCGTCCTTAAAATTTATTCTTTGTATGGAAGACGAACTAGCATGGTGCAGTGGCTGTCCCAGCAGGATCTTGAAGATGTTACTGTACTGTACGCTTAGTGCATTTTATGTACACTCTGTATATCTAACCCATAGACTACTCGAATACATTGACTGACGAAATGCTTTAAAAAGTGTAAGTTTAACCTATTTTTTTTACAACGGATGAATCTACGGGTCAGGTTGTTTCCTCTCACAGCCACCGCTTTCACTCAAAACTCCCTTTCAATACCTAATGAATAGTTTACGTAGTACATTGCCAACACTCCACCGATACATTACATCAAGAAAGATTTGCCACTATAACACTTGTATTTTATAGCAATAAGCTTTTATCATTTTTTGTTGCAGATCTTTCTCTACTTACTACCTACTTTACTTTACTATGATAAATTGTGTGGAATAAGGTGGCCTATATAGTAGTAAAATTCCAATGACGCCATGAATAATTGTCGCATAATAAACCATCAATAAACCACCACTTCCCATCGTCATTTATTATTCGTCGGTTCGTCAATATATTGGTTAACAGGAAACTACGTAATTGAATGTTTAAGCACATTATATTAATTAAACTCCGCAGTTAACTACTTAACAGTGACTTAATAAAAATGGAAGCAAATTAATTTGTTATTCCGCGAACCCTGTGACGGTTAACTCGTGTAAAATAGCTGAGCTTGTATTTAATTTTGTTGCAGGCAGTATTTTTTTAAATATATGATACTAAATGACAGGACGAACAGGTCGCGCGCCTAGTGGTAAGCGACACGCCTGTCTATAACAGTTGCAGTTGCATTCCCACTCGGAGCTTTAAATCGCAAATATTTACCACCAAACAGTAATAATGAGCATAACTACGTTCCGGTTTTGAAGGGTAAGGGTGCTGGTGAAATTACAGGCACATAGGACTTGTCAACTTACGTCTCAGGGTGACAGGCAGAGCCACTTCGACCTTTGCTATTTAAAAATCTGAGTGGCACTGCAAGTGTCCCGTCACTTATAGAAAAAAAAGAGGTGTTGTAGTTGACTACCGTACATCGGTGTTTTTTACTGTTCGGAGATTTGGTAGTGTACTTTAGAGTCAATGGCTTAGCGGTGGCAACGGTTAGTTGCGCAATGGGAAGTGAGCGTGCTTATAACTCCGGTACCTATCTGGAAAATAGGGAAGGTACTTTATGTGCACCCGGGGCAACTCACCCAAGGCATTTTGAGAACCGGATTTAGTAAGCGCAAACGGGTCGATCTGGGGTCAGGACCTGCCTGAGTATAGTCTGCCTTTTTTTGAAGACGGAGTAAAATGACATTTGTACAGTTGCCTGTTTTCATAAAATTTTAAATAGTTATGTGGTTGTTATCGATAGTTTATCGACAGATTGTGAAAGTAAAATTTTGGCAAAAATGACTAAATTGTGAATGTTACGGCGTTCTAATGATTACTAATTGCGTTATTGCCTCCTTTATTCTTATTTTGACAGTTGGCCCATTAGTATCGCGATAAATTTTTACTGATACACATTTTAACAAGAACAGCCGGATTTAATTATCTATATTGAATTAAAATGAATAACTTTAAAATATGTTTCCACTTTGTGTTTTTCATGAACATAGTTCTAAATACAGTGTTTGTATGAACTTACAAAAATTGACAATTTAAACGATCTTATGCTCAAAATAGGATACCTGTTCGGTTATTTATTTATTAAGCGTGACCATTATTCATTCCATAATCGATAGAATATTTATCGACAGCAATCACTAGCTACTCGCAAGCGGGCAACACTTTGGCGCAATGAACTGTCATTTTTCTCTGTCTTTGACCGCTCACGCGATACATGCAGCCGTAGACGCATACCACACCTAGAGGTGCCGGTGATGATTTTATACCGATTTATCGGATATCGAAGTTATAACAGGTAAAAGAACTAATATTAATTGCTATTTCGGTAATTACTCTAGCAAACCATAAAGTTTTTAATGCCTGGGTCTGTCATTTAAAAAAAATAAACAACTTCAAAAATACGTCACGACAATCGTGTGTGTTATTGTTTGGACTGGTGATTTCGGTGTTTATTTATTGAAAACATACCATACGTAGCGTTTTTTAAGTTTACCCTGAATATAAATGTTTATAAACTATACTTTAAGGAGTAATTTATGGTAAACGTTAGAACCACTCAAACGGAATATTATCATGTGTATCCAAGTACACCAAAAATGTCATTAGTGCTTTTAAAGTGCAGGATTTGCGGTGTATTACTGCATTTTATTTGAGATGTTTTTGTTGGTAATACCGAGGGTATTTACTTAGCAATGCAAAATAATAATTTTTATTTATAAAAACTTGTATTTAAACTGAATCCTTTTCTAATTTGCAAAACCAGACAGCCGCCATTTTGCGGTAGGTTTATCCTATCCTTTAAGGGCCTTGTAGGTGGGGGTAGCGCATCGCGTGAGCGGGTAGAAAAGATATGGGACTGCTCGGATGTGTTCTTCATTCGGTCGACTCGGGTCGGTCGGATTGTCCGTTTCGTCAGATTTCAGATTCAGATTAAAAAATATTTAGAAATATATTTAATCAAATCTCGTACAGTATTCTAATATTAAGAAATATGAACTCTTTCATAAATTGAGTCGACCAGAAAGTTTCAAAATACTTTTCCCAGTGCCAACACAATAGGAACAATAATTTATCAAGTAGGCCTATAATTAAGAAGTTCTGATACAACCAACTCGGGTCGTTAATCAAACACTCTTAATGAAATTAAACTTTGTTCCATGTAATTATAGTTTTAGATAGTTTTATTGGTTGTTGTGTTCAATGTGATAATGGTGTTTTTTACGAGCGAAAAATCTCATGAAGTCTTCATCTGCGTCCCATTAAAAGGTCACCACACTTATTAACACAAAAAAAAGCATTATGTCCAGTCGACGCCTTCAATATGATAATAATCTAACGTACCTATCGTCCTTGCTATCCTTCAATGAGACAAGTCTTAATAATTTTTTTATCACAATAGTTATTACGTGTAATGAGTTTTATTGTTGTAAACGTAATTTTGTCATCACGCCGACCACATGCAGGGTTGATTGTTTTAGATATAATTGTGACGTCATGATTACAAATTTCGAATTTGATGATTTTTATATAACTGTGATATCATGATAATGTTGTATCTTATTCGGATAAAATTTCCTATGTTTGCTTTTCAATGTAAAAAGCCCAAAATTGAAAAACACAAATATACAAGACTTATGATTGTCACACATTGGTTCTGAGTGGCACTGCAATTGTTATGGACAGGCGTGTAGCTTACCTTCAGGCGCACGACTTGCTCATCCCGTTACTTGATAGTACAAAATTAATATCTTTATTTTCAGACAATAAAATGGTCCATAGATTGTTAGTAAACAAAACCCTTAATACCTATGTTAGTGTAATAATAATAATGAACAGCAAATCCACAACTGTCGGCTCACCACTATCCTGCCTTCCCGCGACAACTAGTAGGAGACTGTTGGCGCTTAACCGCACTCTGCGTATTAATAAGGCAACTATTTTGCGCATCAGTCGTCTGTGTGCGCATTAGCAAACATACCTGACGCACTGCAGTGACGAGGAAGCCCCATCATCAACCTGAACAGGTTGTTATACAATATGCGCAGGGACTATCTTTGAGTATAACCAGCAGTCTATGCTGGTGTAGAACGTTTGGCAATATGCCTTGAAAAGCGTGACCTTGACATCAAGTGAACAACCAGCAAATCTCCGAGCCAGCATATTCCCCCTTACAAACAGCAGCGCTTTGCGTTCCCTTTCTATATCGCAGTCATCTTTCAGGTCTTCGTTCACAATGTGCCCAAGGTATCTAAACCGCGCGACTCTTTGCAATGGCGAACCATTGAGGTAAACAGGAGGAACTGAGACAGGAGGTCTGTTTCTGCCTTTAAATACCACAAGCTCACACTTTTAGGAGTTGTACTTCATTATAAAAAAAATTAGGAATCTAAATTACGTATATTTGAAAAACAAAACAATTTTTCTGGTGTTTTACAAGTCACATGACTGACTGAAAATCATCAACCAGTTACGACTAACAAATACAACCTATGAAGAAATTACACTGAAAAAGCCTACAATGCCTTGCGTGTTCATTTGAACAAGGACCTCAGGGGACTGCTGGGATTGCCCACAGTAGTGCCAAGAATGTTCGCGGAGGCTAGTATTTATGGTCTTCAGGCAGTCAACCCAGGGCAGTGAGAGCTAAAGTTATAAGCGCGCAAGAGAGAATGCGGAAGAAATAAAATGTAATAAACTACATAAATAAAAATACCATTACTTACATAAGTACGATAAAGAATCTTAATAAATAGCATCAATATGTATGTAGTGTAATATATACACATAGGTACACATTGCATATACATAGATAAGTATGTAAAAAAGTACAAGAAAGCGCGCTTTCAACCTTTTCTTGAAGGAAGCGATAGACGGGCTAGACTGCATATGGGAAGGGAGTCTGTTCCACAACTGCGCTATACGAGAAGAAAAGGAGTTAGGAGTTAGGACGAACGAGCATCTTAGTGAGACACGGACCTTGAACGGGTGGGAGGGGGTGGCAACTGGAACCGGCAACCAAGGTAGGAAGGGGAGTTTGCATCATGAAGTATATTACATTTTTTATGATACTAGGTGATGGGACGAAGAAGTCGTACTCCTGATGGTAAGCGACGTGTCTGTCCATAACAGTTGCAGTGCCAATTAGAGCTTTAGATCGCAAAGGTTTGAGGGGCACTGCCACTGCCCCCGTCATTCAAAGACATAACGTAATACTTCTCGGGACGACCTCTTTCTTATGGAGCTCTACTGCTACTAAATACTACATACATTTTGAAAAATAGACATACAAGTAACTAATCTGAAGATGCCTATCATCTTAGCCTGCCATAAGACGTATTAAAGAGCAATACATGTCGGTTTGTTTAGAAAAATCAACCATAAAAAACGCCGAACGATCACCATGCTGGTCTGCCACGCAGAGGTCCTCCCGGGTTTGATTTCCGAGTCGGGAGAAATATTTGTATGGTCTACAGTTTATTTTTCCATGGCACCCGCAATACAGGGTTTCCTTAGTGCTGTGAGTGTGTACGTAAATAAAAGTTCGTGGAATTGCATCTATTTGCCAAGTTTCATTAAAATCTGTTACCGGAAACTGTGCGAAAGCGAAATCATCCCCTAGTTTAAAACCCTTAGAGATATTCTCTATTCAACAAAAAAAACATCATCAAAATCGGTTTACAAATCGCGTAACAAACGCGTAAAAAAACAGTTCAATTGAGTACCTCCTCCTTTTTTAAAGGCGGTTAAAAACTTTAAGCATTTATCTGAATAGTTATCAACAAGCTTTCCAATCGCGATATGTTTTCTGATTTATATAGGTGACAAAGGTGATATTTTATTTAAATTTTCCGCTTGTCGATATTTGTGACCTACCTCGCATCGTTAAATCCGCTGATCCAGATAACGGCGCGATAATCCAAGCTAAAAGCTTGACTCTGTTTTCCATCAATCATTTTTATTACCAATCGGCTGTTATTGTTTACTTGTCAGTTAATTTATCAAACACTGAATGTTAATGAAATTAGGAATGGTTTGTTAAGGACTGATGTGCCATTTGTAAAGATTTGAAATTTCAAACAGTGAAATTATACATTTCGAAGAAACTTACGGTAAATTTGGAGAAAGATTACTGCTGAGTTGAAAGGCCGACATTTGGGAATGTTTAATATATCCCTAGCCAGTCGTGGAGAAAAACGACACATCTAAATTAGCAGTAGAGCTCCTTGTGAAAGCGTTGAGAGTTGTGAGCATTACTGCGTTCCGGTTTTCAAGGGTAAGGGTGCTGGTGAAACTATAGATACATTTTTTATATAATAACACGTGACACAGTAAACTTGACATTATTGGTTGGCGGCAGAAATAGATAAGGTGGCAGTACGCCCTTTCACAAGGAGCTCTACTGCTTTCTAAAAAAAAAGTTTGTTGGTAGGTCATCGGGCACATGGGACTTCTCGCCTTATGTTGTCGCAGTGGTACTGCCTCTCACATCTTTATAAGTGGCTAAAAAAAGTTGTGCAATCCTGACATAAACAATACCGTGGAATAAAATAGTAATAGTAATAAATAAATTTAAAAAATAACAAGAAAAATAAACAAAGCGTGTCAGTGGTACTCCACACTACACCCGTTAGTTAATGTCTAGCAAGAATGATTTTAATTTATTTCTAAAAGTGAGCCTTATGTAGTTACCAGCGGAACCAGTGTGTAAAATTTTTAATTAAAAGTACAATTCGCGTGAGTACTTTACAATGCATGCCATGGCTGGTCATGACTGGTCAGGCACATGGGACTTGTCAACTTGTGTCTCAGGGCGACGAGCGCAGTGGGAGTGCCCCTCAGATCTTTGCGATGTAAAGCACTGCAACTGTTACGGACAGGAGTGTCGTTTAACACCAAGCGCACGACTTGTTCATCCTGTCACTTTGTATCATAAAAAATAGTCAGTAGAATAAATAGAAACAGAAATAATGTCAGTACACAGTACTAAAAAAACCAACCTCTAAAGTTTTGTGGAATTATATCTATTTGCCAAGTTTTATTGAAATTGATTATCGAAAAGTGCACAAAACCGGATTTATCTCCTAGTCCTTAGAGGTGGAATATTTTTTTCAAATTTAAATGGGACCAATAGTGACATCAATCAATAGTGACACAATCGGTTCACAAGTTATCGCATAACATACATACAAAAAAAATACAGTCGAATTTAGAACCTCCTCCTTTTTTGGAGTCAGTTAAATAGTGATGTATGCCTGGTCAGGCGCTTCAGTGCGGACATTGATATTTTTAACGCTGCAAACTTGACGACAGCAACCGACCGTGGCTACAGCGATGCGGCGGCAGTTTGCCCGAAGTAATCAAAATGCCTAGGTTTGTGTGAGAGGAAATCGGGGCAATCGATCCGCCTCGTAAAATATGTCAAAAAGAAGACCCATCTAGGCGTGTATAGTTCATGAACTACCAACTATTAGGAATATATTTCCGACACTGACCGACATGAACTAGTTCGTCTTGCACGGTTTTGATAGTTCATCGTTCTTTTTAGTTCAGAACTAGGAACTGTCTGCGTTGGTAGTTCCCCCGTTTTTTATTCAGTAGGAACGGTGCGAGCGGGACAAATAGTGATCTTTCACTGCTTTTAGTACAAGTTCGAGTGAGATGCACGATTGAACGTTGCCAGCTCGTTTTAAGTCTCTATTACGTATTTACATTATGTATATATGTAAGCTTGCAAAAAACTAAGTGCTCATTATTTTTGGTATCTGTACTTCTGTGGTAGGTATAATATTGAACTACGTGTACGGTATATGAAATAGTTATACTTAAATATTGGTTTTTGAACACACTATTCTAATCAAAATTCTTGTTTTGTGAAAAAGGGATATTTAGTTAGAATGACAGTCTTTAAGCCTGTAAAATATGAAAGAAAATCAAATAGTACGGATTCCAAACAAATTGTATTTTTAACTATTTAGTACAGTGTACTATTGACCTCATAATACTAGAAGTCCATATTAGTTAATGTGAATAAAATTACTGGTTTAGAGCGTTCGTTCAATGTCCGAGCAGGGACAAGACGAAATAACGAAGGAACTAGATGAACTAAATAAACTAGAAGACCGATCTAGTTCAGTTGACCGATTGAACTAACCAGGATCGCTCCCTCTAAGGACCGATCAGGCACAAGTTTAGACCCATGTCCATCACCAAACGCCTTTCTTTCAGGGTCAATAGTTATATATATCCGTTAACTTAACAACTTTATCGGTAGAGTATAAAAAAGTGATGAAGAAAGATATGGGGCTATCCCGGTGTGTGTTGTCTCTATCTACTGACCCGAGAGATAAGGGGTTCCGGGGAGATTACGGGCTCCTCGGTAAGATCAGCCTACGACTGTCGTCCGAGCCAAATCCTCCACCAGTGATACGCCTTCACGGGCGTCACTGGCGGACCCGAACACGGGGTATGGACTCGCCGGGGCTTGTGGTAGCTGCAGAGATGAACATGTTCGTCTGCCTCCTTAGACCCTCGTCTAGACCATAGACACATAATATCTAGGTGGAAAGTTATGTCCGGACATTGTCACAAGACACTGCGGCCGACTTCTCCAGCATTACCCCGGAGAGGTACTAGAAGGATGAGCTAGAAATTTCTCCGGTTCCTCCAGCCGCGTAGGATCTAGGAAAAAAGAATAACAGTTCCACCACCAAGAGGATATTTGGTAGTGAACTTTAGAGTCGACGGCTTAGCGGTGGCGACCATTAGTTGTGCAATGCACAACGGGAAGTGAGCGTGCGAACAGCTCCGGTACCTATCTGGAAAATAGGGTGGGTACTGCAAGTGCACCCGGGGCAGCTCACCCGAGGCACTAGCTTCTTGAGAACCGCAAGAAGCCAGTGACAATCCTGTACACGGGCTGATCTGAGGTCAGGACCTGAACTTATAAGGTCCCTGTGCATGCACAGGTTGTAGTGTTCTTCCTGAATAACCAAAAGATTGATAGGGGTCACTATATTCAAAACATATGTTGAAGATACGGGGCTGTACCGGTGTGAAGTAACGCCTCATCCTGGAAAGGATGACAAGCTGCCTCGCTGCATTTTTGGCTATAGATTCTATGCATCTATGCAGAAAGCAACCCATTTTGCGTTAAACGTGATGAGCATAAGTCCTGTATCTTTAGACACATAACATCGCTTGACCTAATTTGTGTGGGGAGCTTGTTACGCCAAACTATGTTATCAATAACAAACATAAAAATTGATACTTTTTCAGAGATCTGAAACATTCCCCGTTTAGCTTTATCATATACTAACCTAACCTGAACCTACAGGAGGAGTCGAATCAACTAGAAATTGCAAACAAATCCGGTCCATTCACCATTGCGCCTAAACACAACTGGAATTATATTTATAATACATTATAGTTACACTGTGAATTTTAAATCTGAAGTTTATATATAAAATGAACATTATGCAATCGGTATATTAGATTGAAAGATGTTATATCAATCGTCTATTATACCCATGACCTTTATATCATGCAAGAATGTGTTAAATATCTGTATACCATAAAGTAACTATATTTGTTGAGCGTTGTCTAGACTAAAAATATGTCATTTTTTGTTATATATTACGAAGCGCACCCGTTCAGCAGTGGACGTCGTCCGGCATCATATGATGATGTTGGCGATAATGATATCATATCCGCTCACGCGATACATGCAGCCATGGACGCATACCACACCTAGAGGTGCCGGTGACGATTTTATACCGACTTATCGGATATCGAAGTTATAACAGGTAAAAAAAACTAATATTAATTGCTATTTCGGTAACTACTCTAGCAAACCATAAAGTTTTTAATGCCTTGGCCTTATTTAAAAAAAAATAAACAACATCAAAAATACGTCACGACAATCGTGTGTGTTATTGTTTGGGCTGGTGATTTCGGTGTTTATTTATTGAAAACATACCGTAAGTAGCGTTTTTTAAGTTTACCCTGAATATAAATGTTTATAAACTATACTTTAAGGAGTAATTTCATGGTAAGCGTTAGAACCACTCAAACGGAATATTATTATATTTATCCAAGTACACCAAAAATTTCATTTGTGCTTTTTAAGTGCAGGATTTGCGGTGTATTACTGCATTATATTTGAGATGTTTTTGTTGGTAGTACGGAGTGTATATATTTAGCAATGTAGAAAAATAATTCTTATTTATAAAAACTTGTATTTAAACTGAATGCTTTTCTAACTTTGTTAAGACGACTAACAAGAGTTACCAGTTTATTTTTATTTGTCGTATATAGAGTAAAATTGAGAGTATACTCTGATTACTATATAGTATTGAAAAAAACACAAACTTACCTCGAAATTTTACAAGAAAACTGCTGTCTTCAATAAGTACTTTACATATACCAATGATTTTATTTAAATCTAGTGAACTAAAAAGAATAAGTATACTATACGATGCACATTTTTCAAATAGCTATTATTTCGTTTCTAAAAAAATTAATTCTGAAATAAAGTCCCTGCCGCGCGACACGAGCAAAATAAACCGTGTTAGTACAATTTTTATTCGAACTGAGGTAGTATAGAGTTTATAGACATTCTATGGCCCAGATTGTAAATTGCCCTAACCACACGTTTCAGCAGGACAAATATTCTATTAATATCAGCGGCATAATACTTGGAAAGCGTGGGATATCCCCAACCTAAACTTTATCAATGTGGCTGAACATGACCTAATATCGCTCTATAATTGTGGGATATAGTAAACGGGTTGATTAAGACACAAACTTGGATCATCTCCGTCGGTTTCATTAGGAAGTTGAAAATTGTTTAAGTCGTGTTTTTAAAATTTTATTCAGTTCCTAAAAATCGTTACGTCCAGCATGTTATGTGACCTAATAGGAGAATGTGAATTGGAATTATTCAACGTAATATTTTGATCAAAAATTTGGCACAAAAGCTGAGTTGCATTAAGCAGAAACTTAAAAGCATTAGTTACGTGAAATTTTTGCAATCTTGCGAATATTTCAAAGGTAAAATTAAATTGTAATTATATTTATTGACTATCACGATATTTTGCTATCATGACATTCAATTTTTTTTTATCAAATTACTCCACTAGTTTGTTATAAATATTAATATAAAGATTCGAACCAATATCTCCAAGCAAACCGCGTCAGACGCTATGCCAACTACGCCACGGAACGAACCAGCGGACCTTCCGAATTTTTCTTTGTGCTTGTTGCAGGTCTTTGTTTTTTTAACGACTTTTTTGCCCTTGCGTTATCTGAGTAAAGAGATAGATTCCTCACAGATGGCGCTAATAAAAAAAATAAAATTTAGTAAGTTAACAGTACGTTTATGACACGATGACAGAGTAGAAAGAAAAATGGTAATAATAATAACAACAACAAGTTCATCGGAGCCAGTACTCGAAAATGACCGCACCAAAATCTATTGGGATCGATCCATGATCACGGACAGGACTATTCTTGCGAATAAGCCTAATGTTGTGATATTGGATCGATCGCAGTCGAGGGTATTTCTTGTGGACGTTACCATCCCGCATGACGAGGGTCTCGTGAAAGCCGAAACCGAGAAACGCCGGAAGTATCTCGACATGTGGGATGTGGCCTCCACTGAAATAATCCCAATTGTTTTGTCCGCAAATGGGCTAATTCCAGTCAGCCTTTCTAACAGTTTGAGGCGGTTGGATTTCTGTGGCGTGTCGCTTCCAGCACAAATGCAGAAGGCGGTCCTGCTCGATACAACACGTATTGTTCGCTAGTACTTAGACCGGAGTCCCTGACCCCGGCCGACTATGCCATTGCCGGGAAATACCGCCTCTCCCATTTAAAAATTCTAAATTAATCTTTTAGGCCTTGGGAGAGGCGAGAGTCTAAGTCTAGATAAATAACAATAATAAACCTTTATTACGGACAACAGAGATCCTGGTTTATGATTATGATTAATAAAGACACCGACTTCTTCCGTAAGAGTGATATGATGGTGTTGACGCGAGCTTCAACAAACATGACAGACGCACTGCAGAACCGTGGCAGCCGCAACAGCGTCCTGAAGGCGTTATTATATTATTGCGTTTGCAGGGCACTGGGCAAGCTTTGGGTATAGCTGGCCTACAGGTCACCCGCGTACAGTGATGTGCAATAGGCTCTAAAAAGAGTGACTTTCGAGCCTACGAGCCAGCATGTTCGCCATCACCGACAGTGCCCTGTGCTAGCGTTGCATATCCATATAGTTCTTAATGGAATCCCATTGAGCGCTATAGGAATCATATTTAGAAGACTCTTTTTGCCGGCAACCCCAACGATCATATACTCAGACTTTTTGGCGCTGTAAATTAGTCCATGCGAGGCAATATATTCCTCACACAATCCTCATGTAATGGTAATAGAAATTTACGTATTTTCATACACATTACATATACATACAAGCATACACTGTAATACTTGCCATCGCACCTACTCCGCGCGCGATCACACTCTCCAACGCTTTGCATATCAGAATCTAAATTATATTCCTCAACACAAGATAGTCCTGTCCGTGAATCTATAACATCTTTCGAGTACTGGTATCCTGTAGAATAGGTCGCAAACTGTGCGTAATATGTACTTGTAAATTTATTTTGTTATCTCATTTGTCTTAATTTAATTTTATTTTATAGTCTTTTATTTTATTTTTTTAAATTTAATCAGCAAGACTTGTAAGCGCGTCAATAAATAAAAAAATTGTTCTGCACGCTTTTTGCAGTATTCGATTTTAAATTAACAGTGGATATTCACAAGATATGCAATACAATGGCACGGGAACGAAGTCTTAGGTACTCGCCGATTGTTGCCCAGGATACACCAGATCTACTGGAAAAGAATAGTATGTTGTGCGGGGACGATCCTTTCGTACCCCAAAATTCTACGTAGATGGACGTGGATAGCAATTAAAAATATTTTTTTAAATAAACATTTAAGTGCATTTAACCTTATCTCACCTAATGGAAAGTGATGATCACGTCGATGATGTATTGCACATCTAAAAAATCAGACACAATAATAGATTTTTTAATTATACCAGGTTACAGGATGAACAAGTCGTGCGTTATATACTAGACAACATTACATACGTTGCTCTGATTCCAAAGTAGGTAGCTAAAGCACTTGTGTTAAGGAAATCGGAAACAATGACGGTACCACAAACACCTAAACTCGAGACAATAGTACAAGTAAACAAGTAGAAAAAGTAATAAAAGTAAAGTAAACAAGTAGAAAATTAGCTTTTACACTGACAGCTGGGGATCGAACCCGGAACCTCAGAGATGTTGACTATCCATATCAGTTACAGCGCCACTCTGAACTTTAAATCGTAAAGACCTTAGGCTGCGATCACCGTGAGATATAAGGTGACAAGTCTCGTATGCCTGTAATTTCACCAGCACCCTTACCCTTCCAAACTGGAAGGCAGTAATGCTCATATTATTGGTTGGCGGCAAAAATAGGTAAGGGGCAGTACTTCCCTGGATGAACACTTTCACAAGGCGTTTTAATGCTACTAAAATTCCGTAAATTGTACGATTTTACAGTACTTACATAAAAAAAAACTATAGGATTTCTTATAAAAATAACGGTGTACCTCAAAGCTGTATTTATGATCCGACACCTATCTCTAAAGACAATTACAATATATTGGTACTTTCGCATTTTAAGGTTACAATTAAAAAGAACTTCTACAGGGAGACATTTTGGGTCGTAATGTTGCTTCTACAGGGAGATGTTTTGGGTCCGAATCTTATTTCTTTAAATATTGTTAGAAGTACTATAATTGAATAAATTGTTAGGTTTTTCTTTATTATAGTCGGCAAATCACAAGGAATGATGGATACATACGCAAAACTCATATTCGTTAGGGTGGCGCATGCTCAGTAGATTCGCAGCGAAAGTTGTAAGGGTGGGGGTAGATGGTTTCTCAGCTTGTCGTAGAGCGCTTGTGCGTCGCGCTAAGGTTTTCGCTTTCGGAAATAATGTGCAGTGCTTTAATGTGAAGTATTCGAACACGAAGTGAAGTGATAAAGTTGGGATCTTATTATTTTTTTTATCAACGAGTGATTCGGAAATGGAATGCTCTAGGTGTGATTGGGTAAGTTTTTTGTACTTTAAACAAGTTTTAAAGTTGAATAATTTCTCTTAATAATTATTTAAGAGAGTTTTACGTCATGACAGTTAAAAATGTTACACAATAAAAATATCCAAAAATCTCAAATTGGTTCTCAAAACTTTTTAGTACTTTTTACGTTACCAACGTAATACAAAGCTGTTATATAATATACCTCTGTATACCATTTTATAAATTACAAATAAACTTAAAATAATTAACTATAACAAATTCTTCTTTAGGTCTAAAATTTTCAAACTACGTACGGTCTACTACGGTCTTTAATCTTTCACTTCACACTTTCGTATCCATCTTTTCACACGCATCCATTTATCCTGGATACTTTTTACCAGGCATTTCCTAAGGACATCCACAAACTGGTTGAGACATTTAACAATATACTTTAAAAATATTATATTAAATTACATAACCAAGGCAAAGAAGGAAAACAAAACATTTTTATTCTACTAGAAAATTCCGTTAAAATAATAATAATTACATGTAATAATGTGCTAAACCACCACACGAATAAAATAAAATAAATAAATAAAATTAAAAGAAAAATAAAAACAGCCTTTATTTCTACTACATTTTCTTAACATACATTTTTAAAAAGAAAAAAACTTAAACAAACTAATTACTGAATTTGGTAGTCGCCTCTACGGCGTAGGTCTCCCCTTGTTCTTTCCACTTATCCCTTTCTCTAGCTTTAGTCATCCAATCCGGTCCGCTATTTCAGTGAAAATGTATCTTCTACTTTTCCATCATCGGGATCTAGACGTGGACTTGGGTTCCACCCCTATTTTGTGGATGGAGTCATATAAATGTGACTAGCGGCTAGGGAGTGGAATTCCCTGCCTGCGAACTTTTTCCCAGAAGCTATAACTTAGACCTTTTCAAGGCGAGAGTGAATAGGTATTATTTAGGTGTGCATGCTACATCGTTGACCACATCGTCACTTTCCATCAGGTGAGATGGAGGTCGAATGCGCAGTTATTTTATATTTAAAAAATATTTCTTTTTCCGTCTCTTGGGATCCATTCTTTGATAATTTTTGTGAAAAAAGAAAATAGAACCTAAAACTTATGTAAAAAAAAACCACGTCAATTGATAGGTCTCTAAGTAGGGAATTCCGTATGAGTACCTGAACAGCGGATTACAATCCGGGGCCACTTCCCAGAACACCCAGACCATTCAGAAAAGTTCATTTCCCGATGTGGTATTACCGGGAATCTAACTCGGGACCTCCTAACCATCGAGATAGTCCAAAATTCCTAATTTCTACTTTGATGGTCCCAATATCTAAAAATAATCATATGAAAATATCTTATAAATTCGAAAACGACGTATGAATAGAATTCCCGAAGTTAGTGATCTAATGAACAAAGTTAATTAATTTAAGGGTTCATTAATAGCGTCATCCTGTATGTTAAATTTAAATTTAAAATAAAGCCCTTGTGTTATGGAAAACAGAAACAACGACGGTACCACAAACACTCACACCCGAGACAATAAAGACCTCAGAGATGGCGATATCTAATAAATACCTGTAATACTCAAGTCAAATCAAAGTCAAAGACAAATACCTAATCTTTATATCATAGATAAGCAAATTACATTTGAAATCGTCATACTCTATTCTATTAAACTCTACTGTTCATTCGTAAGGCAGATACCCCTGAGAAGAATGAGCAAGAAACTCTAGGGGTTGCTCTTGATAAATGTATATTTGAAAACATTTATCACTATATTATTTAATTTAAACATCTTAGATCGAGAATACCTGAAAGAGGTAAACGGGTCACTACCACGGGTTTTTGTCATCCAAGTACGCAGAAGTTGTATAATAACCTTTGTTATGAAGTTTTTGTTTCACAATAGTTTTAAACCTTGCAAATGGAAAATTTTGAATATCAATCGGAATCTTATCATAGAAGCGTCAAGAACAGCTAGTTTATTTTTAATGTCTGTTACTGTTGTTAATAAAAAAATAATACTATTCGTAACATAAATAACATTTTCATAAGTGTACTGTGATTTTAGAGTAAGAATGTTAATATCTTCTAATATCTTTAAACTTATCTCTCATGGACACTCTGGGGCCCCGATTGTAAATTGCCCTAACCGCACACGTTCCTGCAAGACAAAGATTCTATTAATATCGGCGGCATTGCCCAAAGCAAAATGCCGTATGTCATTAAACGGTGTGTAAGCCACTCGACCTTGGAGGTCATCACGATTATGGCTACCTACTTCAAATAATAATTGAAAAAGATATAAGAATGGCGTTCTACAATATCTAATAATCTTAAATATACATAATTCATCTGAAATCCAATGTTATTACGTGATCATCTTAACGGACTTAGTCCACAAGCGACATCCGAAGCGGATCCGAGTTTTCTAGATTTGTATCAAATCGAATGCAGTACGTAATCGCTAAGGGTGCTGGTGAAATTACAGGCACATTGGACTTGACAACTTATGTTTCAGGGTGACGGGCGTAATGTCAGTGTCCCTCGGACTTTTGCAATTTAGCGTCGAAAGACAAAACTGCAATGCGACGTTGCATCGCAAGAATTTGCTAACGGCTTCGATGTGTTATCTTCTTTGTGTTTTTTCCCTATACTTTCTTATCGTTAACAGCAGTGCAACACTCTTTTTACGATCCATGTCTCTACCTAGTGTAAATCTAAAAAAAAATACGTCCTGTACGGTATCGTCGAAGGAATGATTACCCGAACCGTGGCAGTGAGATGCCTTGCCTGAGGCAAAATAAAATATAATAAGTCAAGGTTGCTTCACGCCTTATTCTCTTCGGGGTTAACAGAAACCACAGCCTTCAACTTTCCACATCAAAGTCAAATAATATTTTGTACAAATGTTCGTAGGTAAGCAAATTACATTTGGTTATGTTGTTTAACTCTCATTCATAAGGTGGATTAACTTGAGAAGAATGAGTAAGAAACTTTAGGGGTTGCTCTTTGTACATATACATTTTCACTTCTCATGCTTTAAAAGTACGTCAATATAGTGGTACGTAGCGGGAGTAAAGTGCATCCTATAATCCTTAAGGAGTAAAAAGTACCTAATTTTCTTGATTTATTACAAGCGACACAAACTTAAACAGCCAGTAGTACAGTCGCACGTCAAGCTTGACACTTTGAACTTTGGACCATTTTTATTGTAAGCGGCATAGAGTTGGATTTAAATCTTAAGTGTTTTCGCATTGGTGGCGCCTTATTATTTTCCCGCGTTAGTGAGTTTGTTGCATCTGTCGGGTTGGAAAAAAAAAACGCGACAACTTCAGAATTTTGTTGTCGTATTTTTGTTGTAGAGCGAAAGCGATTGAAATTTTTTTTTCTCGCAATCGAAGTGAAAAGTAAAGTTGTCACCTCAAGACTAAAAGCCAATATAAGCCCTCGGAGTAATAGACACTCTGGTTGAAGCTCGGGTGTCTAACCACCTCGGGTGTACATTGGCTCGTTTTAGTCGCTCGATAAAAAAATATACTATTTTATTTATTTATTTATTTTATTATCTTAGGGGAGCTTACAGCTACTTTTACAATATGGATCTAAATATAAATAATCAGATGCCAATTAAAAGCTTTACTATTATACACATTTATTGTTAAACCTCTTTGGTTTTTATTCTTGTAATCTTTTGTATAATATGTCTGATATTTTGTTCTGTTGTTGCTGTCTGCTCACTTCATATTGTCACTTCATTTCATATTGCCAAATTCTCTGTAGGTTACTGTGCCTTTTGTACCTCTGCTTATTCATTTTTTTATCATTTACAATATTTATTTCAAACATTATTAATCGTGATTCTGCAAAAGCTAAACGAGTAGCTACATCAAAAGTTAATATCACGGGTTACGCGATAACTCTGGCATTTGTGAACAGATTTTGATTTTATTTTTTTTGTTGGAAAGATTTGAACAAAATATTCCACCTCTAAGGGTGGCAAACTAGGTGATGAAACCGGATACGCGCTTTTTCCGGTAACCGATTTCAAAAAAACTTGGCGAATAGATGTAATTACACGAACTTTTGATGTCGGTTTTTTTAATACTCTATATTGATATTATATCATCCAAGTACGTAGACGCTTTATAATAATATTTATTACAAAGATTTTGTTTCTCTATAGTTTTAAAACTCGTTAATAGCAAATTTTGAATAACAACGAAATGTTATTATAGAAATTTATAAGTACTGGTACATCTTTCATGTAATAAAAAAACATGTAAAATCTTAACTATTTTGATTTAGGCCACTTTCCATGATAAGCAGCTAAATGGTAACCGTTCGGCCACGGAGCCAGTTGTCATAAATACACTTCCGGACACATAATTCGAGCCACCACGCATTTTCAGTATGAAGTGACCTAAGCTTAAACAATGTTTGATTGATTACAAACTAATATGCAATTTTGAAACTAGGATACTAAACGTCTTTTCTATAAGTCCTTGTTGGGAATTTGGATTTGCGAAACCGGGGGTTAAGTTTTTCTTCAATGATAGCACTATATTTGTCTTCTAGCCCTTTACGACAAAAATGCAAGGTGGCTCGAATTACGTGTCCGGCAGTATAATTATAACTTATTTATAAAAAGACCGACCTGATTAATTAGTGGAATGACATCCATTTGCAAAATTTTATTGAAATCGGTCACAGGAAAGCATGCGACACAGGATTCATCCCCTAGTTTGCCACCCTTAGAGATGGAATATTTTGAATTAAATGGGACCAATGCTGAGGTACTCTCTTTCCAACCAAAAAAGAAATCGAAATCGGTCCACAAATCGTGTAACAAACACACAAAAAACAGACTTGAGGACCTCCTCCTTTTTTAAAGTCGGTTAAAAAAAAATGCTGCCCTCCTTAACAAATTTTATATATACCCGAACAGTTGTGAAGTTTACCAATCGCGCCGGAGTAATAACTGAGACCCTATTTTTTTTTAAAGTCGGTTAACAGGTAATAAGTATTGATTGTTATTTCGAAATTCAAATAATTAAAAAAATATTTTATAGGGCACGCAATGTAAACGACGGCTTTTAAAGAAATTAATAGAAAGGTCTAAATAGTACAATATATCATTTTAACGACCTTTTGACGACCTCGGTGACCCAACAGTTTGTACTGTGGGTTGTTACTGGTTGAGGAAGTCGATTCTCGGTAAGACCAATTTGAAACCTGAACTTTTCCATATCGGATAAACCAGACATATAAGCGTTTCTTATTTATGACTACAAAACCTTATTACAATGTTAAGTTAGGAAGAAACGAACGGAAACGGAAACATTTATCAGTAAATACACCAGCTACGCCTACTCAATTTTGTTATATCGTGACAAATATGTTTGTCGGTTTCGGTGCCCACGGTAAGAACTATTACCGTTAGATGAGGGGAATTTGGTAATATGTACAAGGATTTTGCTCTGATAGTTCTGAGCAGTACCCTGGAGCGAGTTTCGTTATTCTGGTACTCATCATGTGGTTATCATTATCACATCACCATTTGACGATTTCATATTTATTACTGATTATAAGATTGATCTATATTTGATGATATGGTTGTATGATTTCTAGTAGTAGTAGAGCTCCTTGTGAATGGTTCGTCCAGGGAAGTACTGTCACCTTACTTATTTCTGCCGCTAAACAGTAATGTCAGCATTACTGTGTTCCGGTTTTGGTGCTGGTGAAATTACAGGCACATGGGACTTGGCAGATCTTTGCTATTTAAGGCTCTGAGTGTCACTGCAATTGTTATGGACAGGCGTGTCGTTTACCATCAGGACTTGTTCTTCCTTTCACTTAGTATCATAAAAAAACATATTATATAAAAACGTCATTTCTAAGTTGTTGCTTCATTCCAAAACTCTAGGGATGGCTCTTTTCAAATAAACTTAAATGTGGAATACACTTTGGATCATTTTTGTCTGGAATCTAGACCTAACACTATGTGCCTAAGTTTTATACTTAGGAAATGATAATCTTAACGTATGCTCCGGATTCTTATTGTAAAAACGTACACAGTTCCCTGTAAAAGAATCATTTACCTAGTTAAACAAAATCGTGGCACCATGAGTTTGGACTTAGTTGTAAGGTTAATATTATGGATATCTTCTTTCTTAACGAAATTATGTATGTTTTTACGAGCACACAAAATGTACTTCCGGACACACAATTCGAACCACCTTGCATTTTTGTCTTAAAGGGCTTGAATACAAAAATAGTGTTATCGACGAAGAAAAAGTTTTTCCTCGGTTTTGCAAATCCAAAATTCTAACAAAGATTTATGGAAAAGACGTTTAGTATCCTAGTTTCAAAATTGCTTAATAGTTTTTGATTAATCAAACATTTAGTACTGAAAATGCAAGGTGGCTCGAATTAAGTGTCCGGGAGTGTATTTGAGTAAATGTACTGATATGATACAGTCATGATACCCAGTCTCCTTAAACTTTTCTCTGAGAGAAACCCGAGAACCAACACAAATATGGTTTGTATAACTAACGCTTTACTTCACATGAGAATCCCGTAGGACACTATTGTTTTTGACATATATGATGTATGCTATACTCATATTTGTAATGAAGTTCAATGTACGGAAATTTTAATTTTATTATAACAAATCTCTTCGTTGAATTGAGAAGGAAAACATTTTCAAGGAAATCAAAATACCGAAATTGATTTCTTGGAAGTCTCTATACTCGTTATGTGAATTCATATTCAATTCAAGTATGTCTTTATTACGTGGATAAGAAAATATCTTGAAATCGTTAAATTGATAAAACATTACTACTCAAGTTAGAGAGAGACTCAATCTTTTAAGGCCTTTTAATAAACCTCGACTAATTTTTAACGCCTCACGACTAGTCTAGTCTTTTAACTCTCAAGTCTTGAGTCATAAGACTAAAACTGAAGACTAATTCGAGTCGAAGTCTTTTAACCCTAGGAAGCTTAAAAGCTTTATAGGACTAAAACGACTAAAAAGACTAAAACGACTGGCGCCTCATAGCCCCGGGAGTCGCGAGTCATGAGGTGTATGGCGTAATTTTATTTCTATCCACAAGGTATTTATTTTACGATTTTTATTATAAGTAAATAAACGTGATTATTTACTACATACTACTTACGTCATTTTTATATATAAACTTCGGGTTTAATAATACATAAAATAGGTATAAGTCCTTTGCCAATAACTCGAGTCGTTTAAGTTGTTCAAGTCGTTTAAGTCTTTTGGGTCTTTTAGTATAACGACTGAGTCTTATTAATAAAAACTCGAATCCCCAGTCTTAATTTTAAAGTCGAGTCCTGTAAAATGGAGTCGAGTCGTTATAAAACGCCTTAAAAGACTGAGTCTCTTTCATCACTAACTCAAGTACTCAATCGTAAGGCAGTTTCCCTGAGAATAATGAATATTTTAAATACATTGCATACAAACCGAGCCAAGTATACAGTGGTTGTGAAAAGTTTTTTGTTTTACTATAATTTTAAGCCTCGTAACCGTCAAAGTTTGAATAGTAACCGGAATCTTATTAAAGAAATATATTCACAACCGAGTTCTTAGGTTTTCGCGATTGTTACATTTTTCCGGATTTAAATAGCGTATATATGTTTTTCAAACAAACTGACGTTTCGGGCCCTTTACAGGTCCCATGGTCACGGTTGACTGAAGTGGTATAGTCATCAATTAATGAAATACCTTATTTTTAATTTCTCAGAAAAATTTACGCTACATTATGTTTTAGATTATTTTATTTTAACGATATGAATTTTTATAATTACATTACCGTGGTTTGCATACCGTGCCATATATTTGGGTATGCAAGAAGACGTCGGTCGACTTCGGCTGGATCGAAGGAACTTTTTCTGAGTGTTTGATCTTTGTATTAATAATTGTAACAAACTAGTGGAGTAATATCACAAAAGATAATTGAATATCAATTCAACAAAAATTTAAATATTTTATTAAGTTAAATTTATTATTAATATATAACGAAAATTAGAATAAATTAAATAATATTAATAAATACTGCAGTCTCATATCTGTTTGGGATTCATCAGAGGCAATACTTGATCCCAAACTGGTGGTAAGAAAATGGTTCCTTTCTTTGTTGAAATTAGGTTGTTTTTTAATTTCAATGGCCACTCGCAGCATCCTGGGTAGATAACAGACTTCTTTTGCAAGGACCTGGGGTTTGTGAAACTTCATTGCATGTGTAAGTTTGTCCATTAGTACATGCTCGCAGAATGCAGACTTGTTTACGCATCGTTGGTTTGTTTGAAAAAAAAAAAACAAAATGTATGCGATATAAATCCGGAAAAATAGTTTCATTTCTTATGTGTAATTCATAACCCTTTTAATGAATTTGTAACTCTATAAAGACGGTTTAGTTACGAAGTTACTCACTTACTCAGTGAGGAGTAGTTAGTCATCAACCTATAAAAATAAACCATAATGTAGTGGAAATAAGATTTAAATTTACGTGAACGCTATTCGACTATAACCCGATAATTTTCGAGTTATACACCACTATTATTAAGTCTTATTTTACTATGTTTTTTTGTAAATGTGTGCGTGTATTTTGATATGAGTGTGATGTGAGCGAATAGATTTCATGAATGAAATAAAACCCGTGACGATACCGGTTTATTCGTGCTGATTGGCGAAGATCCATTGGGAAGGCTACATACAGTACTTCGTATTATCAAGGAGTTTACTACGCATTTATTAATGAATTATTTGAAATTTTGAATAATACATTTTTAAGTAGTGGGGTATAGGGTAGAGTCTTTTGATAACACGCGGAAAATTTTAGGCAAATCGATTTAAATGGACGCCTCGCCACTGTTAGTTAATTACTTGCTCCGTTGGCTCAGCGACCCGAAGTGTTGGTCTCCGATACGAGTTGCCACCAGCGCGCCCAATCCTGTACTATCTGCTCCCAGCACTCTGAGTACAGAGTGTGAAGGTTTCTCTCCGCTTCGTCCCTCCATCATCGGTATTTGGACCGACTAACGGGCCATCAACTAAAAATATTTGTAGTAGTTAGGTATTGGGGTATCTGGATCACAAAAGGGTTATTCAGTAACCCCAATTCCATTTACTCTAGAAGTTATTACCTTTGATATCATTAAAATCATCTATTCAAGTAGTCGTTTATGGCCCTTTTCGCCGCTCTATGTGCTAGCAACTTTTCGAGGTTTCCGAGCTAACGGACTGGACGACTAACTGGACTTTATTTCTCCGATAATATTGGGCTGAAATACGATGTCCTTCTAGATCGTGGTTCTTTCGGATCCGCCAGCTACCATCTTCCACTTTTATTATTATTACAGTAGTTCATGACAAAAAAATACAATTCTTTTAAATCATATTTTCATGATAGCAAATGTTAGTTATTTCAACAAACGTTTTTCGACAAACACACTAAAAGTAGTGTATGTACAAAGAATGTAGTTCTACAGCTTAGTAGGAGTTTTTCTACAGTACAGAGGTTTTTTTACGATATCAAGTGACGAGACGCATAAGTCGTGCGCCTGGTGGTAAGCGACACGTCTGTCCATAACGGTTGCAGTGCTTTAAAACGTCTCACTTCACCAGCACAATTACCCTTCAAAACCGGAGCGCAGTAATGTTTCCACTACAGCTTGATGGCAGTACTTCCCTGTACGAACACTTTCACAAAGAGTTCTACGACTACAAAAGGGCGTAGACCATTGTCCGCCATGATTACCTGAGAATGATTATAATCGAGGTAGTGGTGAAAATTATGTATTTAAACTAGGTCTTTATGTTATACAAATAACAATAATAATAAAATTAAAAGTTACAATTGTTGGAAAGGGGTGGATTTTAGGGGTGTACTTTGAAAATTAGAAATGTAAAATGGACGATAAAGTTTTAAGTGAGGAAATTACATAACACCATTACCGTTTTCGCCCTTTTGGGTGGGCAAGGAATTTTAGTATATTTTATTAGTTAGTTGCAGAGTTCTTTATTAAATTGTTAACTTTTATTACGGTGAAGTTAAGTTTAATAAATTATTCTTATTGCACCGTTTTGTCGGCACATGCCTTTACTTCTCACCAAGTGCTATTGGATTGTATTCAAAGTTAAAATTACTTTGTTATATATGTTGTATTATACTGAATATCATCAATAATTATTCAAGTCAAAAGTGATAATTTTCATCATTTAAGATTAA
>NW_020655294.1:760637-825961 GCF_003589595.1 Hyposmocoma kahamanoa
TGACTTTTCTATCAAAATATTTTTAATGTAATTTTAAAACCTAGGAAATGATAATCTTAAGATATGCCCCGGAATCTTATTGTAAGAACGTATACATAAAAGAAGCGTTTACGTTGGTTAAACGAAATCGTGGTACCATGAGTTTGGATTTAGCTTTAATGGTATATCTTCTTACTTATTGAAATTATGTATATTTTTACGAGCATATAAAATATTTGAGCACAGTCATGATACCAGTCTCCTTAAACTTTTCTCTGAGAAAAACCAGAGAACTTAAACGGTACACAGAACGAATCGCTCGTTTTTGCAATACAAATATGGTTTGAATATCTGCCGCTTTACCCCACATGAGAATCCCATAGCACATTATACTACGGAAGTAACTAAAGTAAACTAGTCTAGCAGTACTAACAACGGTAAGTTCACGTATTCTGCGGACTGCGTATGCAGCGGAGCTTAATCTGCTGGCCAGGGAAGATATATGTGGAAACCATTGAAGTTTACTATCTAAGGTACCCAAGAAGATTGCTTTATTATCAAACAATACTACGGTGCGACATGGTCGTGGGTTCAAGTCCCATTGGGTCGAGAAAAAATTTTCTGCGTTCGGTCTTGTATAAATAAATATTGGGACAACATCACATTGCACTGAAGCATATTACGAATGTTGCAGAATAAATTAATTAAAAGAAAATTACAATATCAAAATTATGACTAACGACCCGATCGATACT
Source organism: Hyposmocoma kahamanoa (assembly GCF_003589595.1). Classification (NCBI taxonomy): domain Eukaryota; kingdom Metazoa; phylum Arthropoda; class Insecta; order Lepidoptera; family Cosmopterigidae; genus Hyposmocoma; species Hyposmocoma kahamanoa. Next base: position 761,372 of record NW_020655294.1, read on the forward strand.
AGATACAAAGTAAAGGCGATGATGTCCTCGCGGGCGGCTCCGATAGTGGTCACGCGGCGGCAGCTTACACATTCCGCGGAGTCGGCGGCGTTGACGGTGCTCACGTTCCGCAGCGTTGGCATTAACCTCATGTCGCACTGAGACTGCGTCAGCGATCTTCATGTACCCAATATGTGTAATTAGCAATAAGCCCATATGCCAGTAATGTTCACATTGCAGTACGTCTTTGGATGAACCCGTTCAAAAGAAGCTTTACTGCTATTAAAACAAGAACAATTTCATTTTGTTAAGTATGGTTTTGAATACTTTAATTTAAACTGTCACGACTTTCACACATTATTTAATTTTTAATTCGGGACTTAATCACGTATAAAACATATTTGAAACGAAATCGAAACGTCGAGGTAAATTTTTATAAGTGATTAAGTCCCGAATCAAAAATCAAATATGGTTTTTTGTATAAATAAATTTTCCCATTTAACATTTCAGCATTAGTAAAAGCGAGAATATTTCTCCGTAAAATGGAACAAAAATATCCTCCATTGCCATGGGGACGTTTCCTCATGACTGAGTGCTTTGAGCATGTGGCGAGAGGTCGAAAAAAAATTCTTTTGTCAGTTTTTTCACGGTAAACCTTTATACGTCTTGAAATAAAATAAAATCATGGTTTTGTGGGACAAGGGTACCTTCTTAATTGAGAGGAATACGGTTCGGTATATACCTATGGTTTTAATTTCTAGGTCATTTTACTCTTGTGAATGTTTAGAAAGTATACTCTAGAAAACACTGTGATGAAATCTATACATCAAAGCCGTTTCGCAACGCTCGGAAAACCTATGACGTTCCTAATCCCGATTGTGTGAACATAGCCATTAATGGCCTTAACCTTCTCTTGTTCAAAAAACAAACTGTTGTTATGGATAGCCTTACTAACGGCCGCTTTCTATATTTGATCCTGAATCTAAGATTGTTGTAAAAATGCCATGCCTCCCACAGATGGATTGAAACAAAAGATCGGAATAACGATCCATCGATCGGTTATTGAAATAGTAAAAATAGGATTTGGAATAATTATTCAAGCTTAAATAGCAAATTATGGATTGAGATTGAATATAGAAAGCGGCCGTAAATGATTTGACAAACGGATATACCTAATAAGAAACAATAAGGTGTCCCAAAACAAACTTAGAAAATAGAACAATAGTACTAAATCTACTACTACATTTCTAGGATATGTGATTGAGGTCACATTGACTCATTCTCTTCACATTAACAAGATCATAATTATGTCAAAAAGCTCTTATCAGCAATTAATTATGCCTTGCTTAAACCACTAGTAATTAAAGAAAGTATTTGAGGTGTATTATAATATGCTTATATTCAATCAATTATTGGTTATACTTTAACTGTCTGGGGAAATTCTTTTGATATTGAGAGAGTGTTGGTCGTGCACAAGCGAGCAATACAAATTATTGTAGATATTCAAAAACGGGTCTGCTAACGAGTACTTTGTTAAATATAGAATGGCTGTAATTTCATTGTATATACGAATACATATCACTATTACAGATATACCAAACAAATATAAAACCAGAAGTAACTATAAACTAGTAACAAAAAAACAGGTTAATAAAAATGTTAAAATAGGACATAAATATAATGGTCAAGTACAGAGTGCTAAAAAACCTATCTCAAAAGTACGAGGAATTACGTCTATTTGCTAAGTTTTATTGAAATATCCCCTAGTTCGCCACTATACAGGACTTGACACTGGAGATAATAAAAAATCGGTTCTCACTACTCGAAGTATATTGAGAGAAAAACGCCATGAATAGGAGAAATAGCAAAATCAACCATTAAGCCCCTAAATTAAAGTTAGGTGCTATTTATAAAAATCGAAGTCTTCGAGGTGGATGATTTTCTTCAAAATAAAATGAAACAAAAAAAGAATCATGAAAATCGGTTCACAAATACCGGAGTTATCTCGTAACATACATACAAAAAAAAAAGAAAAAAACACAGACGAATTGAGAACCTCCTCCTTTGTTGAAGTCGGTTAATAAAAATTAATATGTACAATAAACTACCAGTTACTATATCTGACTTCAAAATGGCTGCATTCAAGCAAACAGTAAAACTTTAATTTAAAAATCATATAGTAAATGAAACTATTTTTGCGGATTTAAATCGCGCATATTTGTTTTTTAAACAAACCGACGTTTACAGGTCCCATTGTCACGGTTGACTGATTAAATTGAATGGTTAAAAATCATAATTTTTATAAAATCAACGGAAAATAAATGAATATTCGTTTCCTTAAAAAAATCATAATGTAATCATAAGTTTTTACTGTGCGATAATTTTTTTTTGCTTGTACCTCGGCAGAGGGGAATGCCAATCGATGCCGCCTCCAGTGTTATATACTCAAAGGCAAGGCAAGTAGAGTAGAGGGGTAGATAGATAGAGAAGGTATTGCTAATGCACGTAACTTAGAAATTAAAAAACTCTCCAATCAGTCAACTTCAGTCTCACTTGATAACCAAACACCTACTATATCTCAGGCATTAAATATTCATGTTTCCGTATAAAGAAAATGTGAGTTCTATATAAACGGTGACGTTTTATTAGACTCCTTTACTTTAAGAGATGATGGCACTCATCAATATGAATAACTTTCACGTCGGAGACCCTTATCAAATATCGGAAAATAATCAGCCGTTCCATTTTGGTCGAGCAGGTATAAATTTTTTTTTAACGTAACACCTGATTTTCTTTTCGCTACTTCGGGGCGTTTCCTTATTGTAAAAGTTTGTCGTATTGGTGAATAGTTTCGTTTTCTTAGCGTTAAAGATCAATCAGTTTAAAAGTAGTCGAGCACTTTATGTGAGAATTCGTCCAGGTAAGTACTGCCACCGTACCAATTTCGTAATGTGAGTAATACTTGGTTCCGGTTTTGAAAGGCTCATGGGACCCGTCAACTTATGTCTCAAGGTGACGGGCGCAGTAGCAGTGCCCCTCGGATCTTTGCGATTTAAAGCTCTGAGTGGCACTGCATCTGTTATGGACAGGTGAGTCGCTGACCACCAGGCGCACGACTTGTGGAAAAAAAGAAGATAACATGTTTATTCCTTAAAAAGTTAAAAGCAACATTACAATAATACAATTAGACAAGACTTCAAAGACTTCAAGACTTTGCGAGCATGTCATGGATAAACCTACACATTCAACGAAGTTTGACAAACCCCAGGTCCTTGCAAAAGAAGTCCATTATCTACCCAGGATGCTGCGAGAGGCCATTGAAATTAAAAAACATCCTAATTTCAACAGGGAAGATGGTTTCTCCGTGCCACCAGTTTGGGATCCAGTATTTCCTCTAATGAAAAATTCCAAACAGACAATAAGACTGGAGTACTAATTAATATGTTTTAGTTTATTCTAATTTCTATTAATAATAAATTAAACTTAATAAAAATTCATTCAATAAAATAATTTGTAAAACTTAATGTAGCGTAAATTCGAATGTATCTTTGTAAAATTAAAAATAAGGTATTTAATTAATAACTATTGTAACTATAGTGAAAAAATAGGGTAGTTTGCATCATATTAGACATAGCTGGTTGAAGACTGTACCCTTCAGTCAACCGTGACCATGGGAACTGTTAAGGGCCCAAAATGTCGGATTTTTTGAAAAAAACGTTTGTTTTTCAAACAATTTGTTTTAAACGTTTGTTTTTACGCGATTTAAATCCGGAAATATAGTTTCATTTCCTATAGACAGGACTTATTAATAAATCATTCGAATAAATAACTGAAATTAATTACGTAACGGCAATGACATAATAGAGTGTGCCTTGAGCTGTTAAGGTATTCGACGTCCGCTCAGCTTATACCTCATTGAAAGGGCTACGATGCTGATTTCCAGTGGACTCAATTTGTTTTGCACATCTCAATCACACTGATATGTTTCGGCCAGGTTACACTGACCGTACTCACGCGCTGACTGAATACCTAACAAATCGATTTTGATATTACTCGTTTATCATGTTATTACAATGAAACGTGAAAGATAAATAAAGAATAGAACAGCACTACCAACACAATAGGAACATTTGTAAAAAGTGTATTGAAATATTTGCTCCTGCAGTTGTTATTCGTATATAGTAATACATTTATATCAGATTGACATCCATATTGTATAACAATGATCTTATGAGCGATGTTGGTAACATCACATATAACAAATTACAAATTCTCAAGTACGAGGATTGTAGGAGAACTGATAAATTTTCCCACATCCACGTCCACTCGCTGGATACTGGGCTTTGACACGCCTATTCGTCGTGGCTATTAATGTGCTAGACAACCACATCATTACCTGGTCCCAAAATAGAAAATTCCCTGTTCTATGAATACCAGTACAACGGAATTAATCCAGGGACACTTCCCAGAACATCCAGACTAGAACCAAATTTAGAAAGCTCATTTCCCAACTTACTTAATGTAAAACTTAAGCCTAGTAGAGTTCGTCTAGGAAAGTACTGCCACCTTACCAGTTTCTGCTACCAACAAGATCCTCATGTAACTGAGCATGCGGAGTCGTTACAGCTTCGCAGAGATATAGCGTCTCTTAGCGTATTCTATCGCCTGTACCACGGTGAGTGCTCTGAAGAGTTATTCAACCTTAGCCCTTCCTCTCCTTTCCATCAGCAGACCACCCGTGCCGGACTGCTTTGCCACAGTTGGACGGTCAGTTCAATGCCGTCCCGCACTAAAAAGTTTGGCAATTAAGTTTTTATACCGAACCATCAAATTGTGGAACCAACTCCCGGCGCATGTATTCCCTCCCCTCTATAACATCGGGTCCTTCAAACGTAGTGTGAAGAAGCATTTGGCCAGACCGGCAAAATGATAGTGACGGAGTGAAGATATTTGTGTTTTCCATCCTTTACTCTCATCTCTGGACTGTATTCGCACTTTCCATCAGGCGCGGTGCAGTCATTTTGCCGAGTCACAATAAAAAAAAAGAAAAAAGTAACGTGAGCAAGCTGAGTTCCAGTTTTGTAGGGTAAGAATGAAATCACAGGCACATGGGACTTGTCAACTGTCACAGAGCGACAGGCGCAGTAGCGTTGCCCCTCAGATCTTTGCGATTTGAAACTCTGAGCACCAGTGCAACTATTACGGACAAGCGGGTCGTTTAAAACCACTGTGGGTTCGTCCAATCTAAGAAAGAATAATTACTTGATTTTAAGACTTTCGTGGTTATTCACTAAATGATTACCACTAATATCAGGTTTCTTACCACGGTATGACTTCTTTTTATTTTCCCAATATTTCAGAACGGTTGCACGGGTTGACTCGGTCAGTGAACCCGTGACCATGGAGCGTGCAACCGTTCCAAAATATCGGGAAAATAAAAAGAAGTCATACCGTGGTAAGAAACCTGATATTAGTGATTATCATTTAATAATTAATTGTGTATTATTATTGGTTTATTTCATTCAATTTTTTCAACGTGATTATACTTTATGAAATTGTCACTTTTTCACTGAACTGTCACCAAATGCTATTTATAAGCCTCCATATATCTCAATCTCATATTTCATAAAGTTCTGAAAGTTGATCATTCTGTCAACCCATGCGTCATAGCATGTGGCTGATGTACAATGACCGATCGGGTGCCGGTAATGCAATTTTTCGCTGAATCGCCCAAGCGTCGGTTACTCAACTTGACTTGATGGATTTATTTACAAAAACTGATTGGAAACGAATGGTTCGACTTGTTCCATTTTCGACTACCATTTTTTCCTGTTCATCACTTAGGGACGTCACGTTTTTTCTACATCTTCATCATCATGAATCTATTATGCGTTGTAGTACCGGTCATTGGTTTCTTCTAGAATTAAGGCTATTTACATAGGGCGCACTATGAGTTTCCGGAACTGGCCACTTAAATAAACTTACATAAATTTTAAAAGTATTATAACATTTGAAAATGGAACTCTTTGGCTGTAGTACAGTTTGTTTCATCTGACTGTCACTTGTTTTTACATTGTGGCGTCATTTTAAAAATTGGTTGTCTACATCAACATGGATTTAACTGATGAAAGAAAGGCATGTGAATAACCATGAGATTCGGGCATCTTTAAGCACAGGCATGAGTCAAATACAATCAATACTACACAAACATTTGGGTGTTAAAAAGCTGTGCTCTCGGTGGATCCCACACAATTTGACTGAGGCTCAAAAACGGATCGCGTCACATGGTGCAATGCCATGCTTACCATATTCAACTAAGGGGCGTCAAATTTGGTGTGGGACATAGTAACAGGTGACAAAACATGGATTTATAGTTACGATTCCAAAACAAAGCGGCAATCGAGCGTATGGGTCTTTCGAGATGAGCCAAAACCAACCAGTGTTGCGCGTGCAAAGTGTCTCTTAGCGGATGATTGCTTCTTTTTTAATAAACCTGGACACGTGGCTACTGTTGCCTTCGAGAATCGTTGTATCGTGAATAGTGATTGGTAGACGACCATTTGTTTGCCGGAAGTTATTGACAAACTCCGTAAAAATAACCGTAAACGCCGTATCATCTTGCATCACGATAATGCCAGTTCTCACTTGGCCAGACAGACAAATGAATTTTTGAAGGTGAACAACGTTGACCTTATGAGCCATCTTGCGTGCAGTCCCGACGTGGCACCTTGTGACTTTTATTTATTTCCAAAAATTAAGAACCAGTTACGCGGTGAACGATTTTCATCACCGGAAGAGGCTGTCAAAGAGTACGAAAAATATGTTTCAGAGATTGTAACGGAGGAGTGGCGTAAATGTTTTCAAAATGTAATGTTTGGAACCTCTGCATTTTAAAGTGTTATAGTCGAAGGTTTTGAAAAAAAAACGTATAAGTATAGAAATTTTTCATTTAAAATTCAAATAAGTGCTAGTATTCAGACATAGAGAGCGAAAAGTAAGGTAATAATGACTTTACAGTTAATAAATGTGTCTTTTTTGTTTTAGGGTATTTAATGAATTGCTATGCTTACAAAGTGACTCAATGAATTGTCACTTGATAAAATACCCAAATTGTTCCTTCTGTCTGATTCTAAAAAATAAAGTATAACAAATTCTCAACAAATATCGATATAACGAAATCACGCTCAATGTCAACAAAAATGGGGAAATTGTCTAAATGCATTAGAACGAATTCATATAAGATCGTTTTCTAAAATTGGTCCTAAAGAGAATCTTTTTGTCTAGCGCCCATAATAGTAACCGATAAGCTTAACTATATATATTTCTTAAATTGCTTTTATTCTGATTCTAATGGAGATACTTTTAGATGATAATGGGTATCGTAAACATTTTTAGCCAACAATAAAAAATACTATACAACTTTCGACGAGTAAAAATATCGTTATTACAATAAATTGAAGACCTCGACCCAATGGTTTGCATAATGGACGCTGGTTAAGGTGGTCTCGGATTCAATTCGCGGTAGAAATTTGAGAAAAAGCTTTTCTAAATTGGTTTTGATCTGAGTGGTATGAATAGTCATCACCATTCACAGCCCAACTTCACCCACTGCTGGGTATAAACCTCCCGTAGTTTGTGCCATTCACCACAATCGTACCTCACACCCATTTGGGCGGGTAGCCCAAACCGGCCAACCATTTGGGGAATGCAAACGGTGCCTTCCTTCGATATGTAGACTGTATATGAATAAACATATATGGTTGATTGGAACAAATAAGAGTAGGTAAGCTGGAAGCACAATACCTCTTGAAACCGTTCTGCTGGTGAGTTGAGCGATCTCGGCTTCTTGCCTCGTCCAGGGAACGATTCTTGATGTTACAAGTCACCAAAACATATGTTCGCTATTGTTCACTACTGTTTTCATAATAAATTATCGGAAGCAGTTGGGGGCTCGGTCGTTGCACTCGTCGGCGAAATTTCAACGGGGCGAAGTTTCAACGGGGAGAAATTTCATATTTAATCAGTATGATGATTGTAAGTGTAACTTTGACTTCGGGCCTTATTCATTTATTTATAATATTCTGTGTGAACGTCGACGTTTAATACTGTGGAGTATCAACCGATTTCACGATATCATCTAATGTACCGAATGCAGTTCTGTTTAGTGCCCCGGAGTAAATTCCATCGCTCTGGTACTCATACTACAAGAAATTTAGTTTGAGACTAGTTATGTAGGTAACCACAGAGCTATTGACTCATCCAAGTTTAGAACTAAAACTAAGGTATTAATATCTTCGAAACTCAAGTCCAGTTAGGAAGACAGAGCGAGTTACAACTACTTTATGTGTGAGAAACCGATCGCTCATCGTATGGGACTGAGTTAACTTCGCCGTGTTAGTGGCATATATACCCTAAAATGGATTGAAAATTACACCTAGACAAAGTGGAGCAAATACCAATAGTATTATGTTGTTCGTTAATACGTGTGGTGATACCAACACACCTAAACTCCAAGTAATGTTCAATATAATAGCAAATGAAATGCGTATGTTTAGTGTCGTACAAGCGCCTCTAGATGGCGTTATTTGGATTCTACATCGAAGTGTTCACACATTTTAGTAAGAAGCTGATTTTTTTTTCTAAATGAGCACTACATGCGTAGAAACAGTCAACCTGCCTACGGATTGACACCTCACAAAGCTTCAGAAGATGATTCCATTAAAAAAATGCTAACTTTTTTATACAAAGATGAAGAAAGTTGACAACTTTTGGGAAGAGGGTGAAATCTCCTATCAGCAGTAGTTTATGTTCAGAGGTTAATCGTAGCTGCGTCCGTGGCCTAACGGTTACCTTCCTGGATTTCCGCGCCGGGAGAAATATTTGTATGGCCTACATTAATTTCCCGTGTGAGTTTGGAAATTATTTGTGGTTATCTATGCACGTATCCATGGCACCCGCGATATAGACTCCCTAGGCTATGAGTGTGTATGCTATTATTATTAGCTCAGTTGGGAGAGCGATAGTTCCGGTTCAAAAAGTTGCATAATGTTCATTAAAATAAATATTTGATTAAAGGTTAAGTTACGAGTTTAAATTTAAGGGTTTAAATTTAGTAACAGGCCTTCTATTTTAAACAAATTAGGCGCAAACTGGAAGATTGATTAATAAAGACTTGCCCCCTTTTCACTTACACGTGGTTACCGTATTAAATGTTCCATGGACGGGTCGCCAATGCATGACCGAGCACATGGAACTGCCAAAGCGTCGAGTGAAAGTTCCAAAGTTGTGCTATACTTGAGGTAACAGTTAATGGGGTCGTTTATACGAAAATCGAGTGTATATAAAAGGTTGCTGTCGAAAGAAAGTTCACATTAACTGACCTGCGAAAACTCTTGCTAAATATCTAAACCCTTGCTAGGCGAAATAGATTGAATCATAAACCTTCTCCTTAGAGGATGACCTCCTTAGAGGGTGGTTCGCTGGAATTCAAATAACCTTCATAAAAATTCCCTTAATAGGCAAATTAATATTACTTATTATTATAGGAAATCATTTATGAAATTTTGTGGAAGGGAACCACTGTAGAAATATACTCGCAAAGACGGGAAGTGCGTAATGAAAACAATCAATTAGCAACCCCTAGAGAATCTTATTCATTCTCATTCAGTACTGCCACGGCGCCCGTCACCTGACAAGTACAACTCTTGATTGAAAACTCATTGACAGAACTAGTGGCAGATAAATTTCTCAGTAGTTCTGTGAAGAAAACTATTCTATTTATTAACAGAACAAATGGGAAAAAATTACTTGTTCCATTATAGTGTGAACAAAACTATATAACAGAACTAGTGGAAATAATGGACATAAGTTAACAAGTCCCATGTGCCTGTAACTTCACCAGCACTCTTACCCTTCAAAACTGAAACTGCTCGCATTAATGCTTGACGGCAGAAATAAGTAAGGTGGCAGTACTTCCCTGGACAAACTCTATCACAAGGAAAGGTTTCTTTTACAAAATAGAAGACTTTCTTATTTTCATCCCTTAAAAGTCTACTAAGTAGACGACCAATGTCATGTTTAAGAAGCTTATGTCTCGATGAAGTGGTATTCCCTGCCTGCAAAATTATTCCCTGAATGTTAGAACTTGTGCTTTTTCATTATTTAAGTGTGCATGCTACATCATCGACCTTATCGTCACTTTCCATCAGGTGATTTAGAGGTCAAATGAGCATTCCTTTGGTTAAAAAGAGAAATGGTAACAAAACACAAAATTTTTTGCCGATGCAAAACTTGTTACTTCAATTATATTGAAAAACCTGAAATACTTCAAGTAGTCCTCTCAGGAAATTTTAAATTACATACAAGGAGGTAAAGGGAACCAATGGAGTAAGAGGCGGGGAGACTGGTCGATGGGGAGTTTTGAAAATTAATTTAACGATCTTTTAGGCCAAGTCAACAACTTAAAGTTACTTCCAATCATGAATGAGAAAGACGAAGACGCCTAACTTCATGTTTCGAAATTTGGAAAGTTTTTTCGATGACGTGCGGAAACTTCTAAAACTGAATTAAAATATGTAACGTTGGAAAACTTCACTTCAGAACATAAACTTCTAAAAATATACCATTGGTCGCCTGCATCCGATAATTTTCTATCAACTTTACAATGTTGTCGGCCTACTTAGTTGCTTCTTTTAGTTGATCACAATAAGAAATACTTAACTTTAGTAGCACCTTGTGCATGAGTTTGTCCAGGAAAGTACTGCCAACTTAATCTGCTAACAGATTGACTTCATTGACAGAGTGAAGTCGTTATCCTAGACCTCTACTGCATGAAGTTGATAACGACCTCACGCATTAACTGCATGCACTAGAGGTCTTGGCTGCATGAAGCTATGATTATGACTTTACGCATTAACTACGGCTTGTTCCCATCTGGTCGCCTAAACTGATCCACCGCCAATTTTAAATCACAACTAATCCCCTATTAATTATAGTTAACTATTATTACTAAATTATTTTGCAACTCCCAACGGATTCCCTCATTGTATTTGTTAGGTAAGTGAAGTCAAGAAAAAAAAGAAGTTATAAAATCATTATATTCATTGATGTAGGTATCAGAGTATCAGATGGGAATAAAATATTAAGATTTATTCTTGATTCCCTGTATTGCGGATCCGATGGGAATAGAAAATAATATAAAATAAAACGAATACCTCAGGGGATCCGTTCTAGGGGATCAGATGGGAATAAGCCTTAACTACAAACATGCAGGCAATCTGTTAGCAGCCTTACCTATTTCTGCCGCCAAGCAGAAATGTGAGCTTTATTGCGTTCCGGGTTTGAAAGGTAAGAATGCTGGTGAAATTACAGGTACGTGGGGCTTGACAACTTACGTCTCAGGGTGACAGGTGCATTGGCAGTGTCCCTCCGATCTTGCGTGCGTAGCGTGCTCGTAAATAATCGTAATTTCTCAGTACGTTGTAGGTCTTTCTCTATGGAGAAGCAGTAGGTGGCAACTACACAGAAAGTGCTTCGAAATCAAAGTCCGTACTTGGTTTTTTAGATCCATGTAGTGAAACGGGGCACTCCGTACTGTCATATACTGATATTTAATTTTACGGTAAACACCGTTCCTGTTAAACAAACAAACAAGTTAAACGCCTTTTGTTTCTTATGTGCATATATAAAAAAGAAAAAAACACTTACGTTAGTTTTAATTCTATAATTTGAATTAATATAGAACATTATTAGAAAATGACGTTTCTACCACCTAAGGTGGTGGCGCCAGTGACCGACATGCACTACTGATCGATATTAAAAAAAAAAAATTGTAATCAGACTTAGGACAAAATTTTCTATCATAGTAACACGTTTCTTATTGGTAAGTGTCGATTACTGGTTAGTAATAAGTGGATTTTTGGTGTTCATTACTGGAAATTTAGAGAAATTTTAGTTCAAGTTTTTTCAGTCATATTTATAATAGTTTTCTTATGAAATACACTACAGCATAATGTTTCTTAAGGATTATATCTGTCAAGTAAACTAATCACTATTGATAAAAATTATTATATAACCGCTCACGCGATGCGCTTCTCCTACCGCAAAATGGCGGCTATTTGGTTTCGCAAATTAGAAAAGGATTCAGTTTAAATACAAGTTTTTATAAATAAAAATTGCTAAATAAATACCCTCCGTACTACCGACAAAAACATCTCAAATAAAATGCAGTAATACACCGCAAATCCTGCACGTAAAAAGCACTAATGAAATTTTTGGTTTACTTGGATAAATATGATAATATTCCGTTTGAGTGGTTCTAACGTTTACCATGAAATGACTCCTTAAAGTATAGTTTATAAACATTTATATTCAGGGTAAACTTAAAAAACGCTACTTACGGTATGTTTTCAATAAATAAACACCGAAATCACCAGCCCAAACAATAACACACACGATTTTCGTGACGTATTTTTGAAGTTATATTTATTTTTAATGACAGACCCAGGCATTAAAAACTTTATGGTTTGCTAGAGTAGTTACCGAAATAGCAATTAATTAGTTTTTTTACCTGATATAGCTTCGATATCCGATAAATCGGTATAAAATCATCACCGGCACCTCTAGGTGTGGTATGCGTCTACGGCTGCGTGTATCGCGTGAGCGGAAACAAAAAAGTAATTTTAAATTTAAATAAAAACTTCCATTGAAATGTCGACCATTGGTACCATCACCCTAAATGACTAAAATGTACAGTACCAGGTTGTAAATATTGCACATCAGGAAAGTTCAGAAGCCACGAACCTTTTCGAATGCTGGTGACGCATCTATAACATATTTTATTAACAACTGATGTATTTATGACAATTTAATATGAAACTTTATTAGTCAATATCTAACGTCAAAGTCATTTGCAACGTTAATAAAATGTCTCATTTCGTTATCTTAAATACATCAGTGAATAACACTATTACATAAAGACGTGACAACAACGTTCGGATATATTCGTAGATTCCAAATTTTCCCAATGTGCGATATATACGCCTCAGTTGCCAAACGGTTACCATGGCAGACTGCCACGCAGAGGTCCCAGGTTCGATTCCCGGACCGGGAGAAATATTTGTATGGCCTACATTTATTTCTCTCGTGAATTTGGGTGTAAGTTGTGGTTATCTATGTTTGTGTCCATAGCACCCGCGACACAGGGTTTTCCCTAGTGCGGGGCTATGTTGAGTGTGTGCGTTATTATTATAATTATTATACGACATGATATTGTACATGTTTTTCCGAGGATTTGTGAGATCCCACCAAGTCTCGATTCTATTTTACCGGGACGCGAAAATGCTGCTAGATTGAAAGTTCTAGTCAGACACTTACCTGATTTCAAGCAACGATATAACCAACCATAGAACGCATAGTCTAAAAAAACCCTATCATTCTAGCCATGAATAGTTTTCGGGAAACACGATAGCCGGCAGTGCATTTCATTCCAAAGCCGAGCTTTTTTTAAAGTAAAATGGACGCGTGTTGCGCCTTAACCTCATCTGATACTAGGCGACTATATTATCGACTCTGGTACGCCTTTATCTAAAGACGTTTATTCACTTTAGCATTTTAAAACCGAAAATTGAGTTTTAAAACAAACATAGTACCAGTATAGCTCCTTGTGAAAGGGTTCGTCCAGGGAACTTACAAAGACACGGTGACACCGAAACAGTGGTTTGTTCAAAAAAAAAATAAGGTCTAAAATCTCTCAGGCTAAATTCTAAAGTTCAAAAATTTTTGAGCCACTAGTGACATCTAGTCACTAGCGACTGCCGAAAGATCCAGTACAAAGTTCTTTACAATTTCAACAACCCGATAATTGACCCTTAGCTCAGTTTGTCAGAGCAATACTACGGTGCAGCATGGTCGTGGGTTCAAGCCCCATCGGGTCGAAAAAGCGTTTCTATGTGTTCGATCTTTGTGTTATTAATCATAAACATCCGCCATTTTGAGTCGATTTTAGTTTGAATTCGAGAGTCCGAAAGGTTAGCGCGATTATTAGAGAGTGATTTCTGCTTATCAAAACATATAACGTTTCTATAAAGATCGCTCTGAAATCGTGTATTCTGATCTTTTAAAAGTAGACCGGTGGTAGGACAGTCGAAGAAGATTTGAAGAGTTACTTTTCAATAAAGAATACGACGATATTAATCCATGTGGCGGCAGGCACTTATGAATTTATTTTAATTTTATTAGGGAAACCCTATATCGCGGGTGCCATGGACACACACGTAGACAACCATAAATTATACCCAAACTTCTGCGTGGCAGACCAGCATAGTAACCGTTCGGCCACAGAGGCAGTTAGTATTTAATTTGCAAGTTACATGCACTTATGTATGTTTAATAGCAATTTAGTAACAGTAGAATACAAGAATACAAGATATTTATTCGCTGAAAAATGTAGTTTACAATGATGTTATAGTATATTATTATTAGACATTGACTTACAAATAAATGGACGACGGGTCTAATACAAAAACCACGAAAAAAATGTCCCAAGTCAACCTATTCGAAATTTAAATTGTAATGTCATCGCAATATCGCGCTGTCAGTCGAACAAATGAAGACTAAAGCGGAGTTTGGCGCTCTGTATACGATTTTAGCGCCTTACAAGTGCGGACACTTTAGCGCGGACCCGACATCCATATAATTGTAAGTCAATGTTATTAGATCGTACATTTCACCGAAACTTGGCATGCGAATATTTTACACAATTCTTATTTCAATCACGCACAGTGGTTAAATTTTACATTTCATGTTATCTATTAAAAAATCATTTATATTGTAGTAGCATTGTGTAACTAACTAATTATGTAATTTCATTTTAAATTGCCTACAATTTAGTTCTTTAACTGCATCTGGTATTTTATTAAATAATTTAGGTGCCAATATAAACATCGTTCTATTGTAAAATTCCAAGGTGGGGCGTTGTTTTGGCCGTATTTCTATTTTGTTCCTTGTTTTCCTGGGAAGTCTAGAGCCTCTAGTGAAAGAGTTCGTCCAGGGAAATACTGCCACTTTATCTATTTCTATAGCCAAGCAGTAATGTGAGCATTACTACGTTTTGGTTTTGAAGGATAAGGGTGCTGGTAAAATTATAGGCACATGAGACTTGTCAACTTATGTCTCAGATTGATTGCTGTGGCAGTACCGATTAAATCTTAGTTAGTGTGTGGCACTGCAGGTGCTGTGCTTTTGTTTTTAGTGTAAAGTTTTGGAAGCGCGCGACTTATTCGTCCGGTCACTTGGTAATTTAATAATCTCAGTACAGAGTACTAAAAAAACCTACCTCAAAAGTACGTGGAATTACGTCTATTTGCTAAGTTTTAAATATCCCCTAGTTCGCCACTATACAGGACTTGACGCTGGAGATAATAAAAATCGGTTCTCACTACTCAAAGTATATTGAGAGAAAAACGCCTTGGATTGGAGAAATAGCAAAATCAACCATTAATGTAATTGCTCCTAAATTAATATTAGGCGCTATTTATGAAAATCGAAATCTTCGAGGTGGATGATTTTCTTCAAAATTAAATGGGACCACTATGGAAGTACCCCTTTCCAACAAAAAAAGAATCATGAAAATCGGTTCACAAATACCGGAGTTATCGCGTAACATACATACAAAAAAAAAAAGAACGTACAGTCGAATTGAGAACCTCCTCCTTTTTTAAAGTCGGTTAAAAAGAAATGCCGCTCGCTAAGAGCCTTTGTAGATTACGTCCCATTCGTATTCAGTATAAAAATCTATAAAACTCGGACCCATTTCGCGCTAAGGGTGATAGGAAACATGTGAAAACTACAACCCATATTGGACCAGAGTGGCTGACTATGGCCTAAACCTTGACATGGACACGAAAAGTGTTGTTGATAATCAGGACTTTTTAACTATTACAACATACCAAACATCTCACGCAAAAGTGCGCAATTAATTAACTAGGTGAACCATTAAAAGGGCTGTGAAAAATGTTTCAATTTATCGTTAAAGTTCGTGAGATGTACGGCGCTTTATTTGCAGAGTGAATGGCTTTACTGTGAATTCGTTTAGTTGGTTAGGTTCGTTAATAAATGCTTTTATTTTATTAATTGATGTTTGTTTAACTGTCTTTCACATTATTTTGTAAAAAAAACCGAAACGTGTTTAATTGAATTATTATTTCGTGTTGTATTTTATGTTTAGTTAAAAAAAAGTATTAAAATCGCTGAATTACTTCAAGTTGTGTTGGTGTAGATTGAAAAGGTATTAATCCATTTCTTACTCCATTAAAATTGTATATACTATTCAAAAGAATATGAGAATACATACAGTATGGAAAAAATAGATTAATAGTTGTACATATAAGCTAGAATAGAATAGAATAGAACACGTTTATTTCCCAGAATACAGAAATTACATAGGTCTTAAGTAAAATTAGATATATTATATTTAACCTGCAAGCAGATGTGCAAGTATTAATGGGCTTTAATTTTTTGGCATTTTTGTCAATTGTAATTTAAAATTAAGTCCGTAAAACAATTTAATTTCGTTTGGTAATTTATTGAATATAATTATACACGTCATGTTGAAGCAGTTATTCTTTTAAATTACTTTATGTCAACGAGGTTGGTATAAAAGATTCATAATGTTTCCTCTAGTTTGCCTTTGAATAACTTCATTACTTGTTTTAAAATATTGAGGATGGGAGTTGACAAATACGCAGATATCCCTAATGTACATGCATGGTAAAATCAATAAGTTTAGCCTTTTGAACAACGGTAACTGTCATTGAACCATGAACCGTCAAATCGGTCGAATATACTTCTTCTGGACCCTAAAAGCTCTTTCTAAGACTACTGAGTTGTCCCACAGTACAAGACCGTAGCTGATCACGGTCAAAACGGAGCCTTGACAGGTCGTGAACGTAGTTTCTCAAGACACAGTTTGCCTTAGTCTTCGTAGAGTGTAAACAAATCTGTTTAGCTTCGTGCAAATCTGCTCGATGTGTTCCTTCCAGTTAAGGTTCTTATCAATTGTCAAACTAAGAAAGTTAAATGTGTCAACTTCGTCTACCCTGATAGGGTTGTAATTAATTTTAAGCGGTATGGGATTTGAAATGCAAGATCTAAACGTTATAACTTTAGTTTTACTTATATTAATATTCAAGTCATTAATGTCCATGTAACTTACAACGTATGTCAGTCCTTTATTTATGTCGTTTAGTGTCAGACAATATTGGTTGGAGATGGATGGTCAGTAGCTCAGCGATAGGGCGGAAAGTTTCATAGTACCGCTGACATTTTGCTACAGCTTGCTGTATTTATATCATTCCCGAGCACGAGATTACTAAATCGTAAGTATAAAATAATGACTTTTCTTCTTCATCTTCTTCTTCGGCCTTTAGACACTTACTGCTGAGTGTAAGCTTATTCATTCGTACGCCATCCTTTCCAACCTTGGGCTATCATTTGCATTCAAGTTTATCCGGTTACTTGCTTAAATCGTCCGTCCATCTTTCCTTCAGGTGGCTGTCCCTTCTGGCACCAGTCCTCTGTCGCCATTCCAGCTCTTTCTGAATGAATTACTACACATATGTTATATCTCTACCAAGATGATCCACAGAAGGGATACATTATGACAAAATGTGCAATACTGTTGACATAAGCACTTCGCTTGAAGATCTCTGCCGTCGTCTTCAGATCCATCCTCTCATATCAATAATAGGAAGTCGTTAAGTATATATTGGACAGTACTGAACAAAATAAAATAAAAATTAACTCCGCTGTAATCTCAATTTGCTATTATCATGAAAAAAAATCTTTGTTTATTCTATTCTATATCTAATATTCACAAATTTACGAACCTTAGAAATTAATAGGTAGTATTGCTCTCAACTGAGAAATAACTTTTGTCGCTATAGCTTAGTAAATTACTTTCAACTTCACTGTGAAAAAAAAACAAGCTAAGTTGTTCGCAACATCAAGTTAAGTGCCTCAAAATTCGTTAAGCGGTTAAATGTGTGCACCTTATTTTAGTTTGAAAACTTCTTTCGAGTGAAAATGTTTTCGCGCACCATAAATTACAAAAGTTTAATCTTTTAATAATAAGTGATAACAGTTAAATGAAGCAGTAGGACAGAAAGCAAAACCGGGTGTTAAAAGAAGTGCAGGAAAAGATGAGCTTAATAAAGGCAATAGAGAATCGAAGAGGAATGATATTTGGGCATGTACGACAGTTTTATTTATTTATTTAACTTTTTTTTATATAGTCATGGTAGCTTAATGGTTTGCCCTACAGCCTCCCAAGCAGAGAGTCGTGAGTTCGAATCTGGACTTGCACCTCTGATGATTTTGGAATTTATGTGTCAAATTTAATTTGGAAATATACCATAAGTTTTTCTATGAAGAAAAACATCGTGAAGAAACTTCACATATCTGCAAAGCAATGTAATGAAGTTTCTAATTGGTATCAGATCCGCGTGGGAACTATAACCCAAACCCTCTAAAAAACCTTTCTTGCATAATACAAATGGCGGTATTAATGTTATTAGGCCTAACACTAAAATAAACAATAGGTTGATGTTACACTTAAAACAAAACCAACAAGATATACCCTAAGCCAAAATTTGAAAGTTTACAGTTTTTTTAGAATCATTATAGATGATAAGGTCGAAGGGAAAAGAGGTAGAGGAAGGCCTACACGAAGTTATTTAAACCCAATAATGAGAAAAGTTAATGACCGTTGGCGATTACTCCACCAACGAGAGCCTAGCCCTTGAATCAGAAGAAGAAATAATAACATAACGATAAATAAAAGAAATATTTGTTTAATATAGACAAATTGGTCATCTTCTTTTAACTCTTAACAGTAGCTATGCCAATTAAATTCTAAAGAACTGAGGCATAAAATTGACAAGTCCCATATGCCTGTAGTTTAAAATTTAAATGTAATGCTAACATTACTTGACGGCAGAAACAGGTAAGATGGCAGTACTTCCTTGGACGAACTCTTTCACAAGCTACCTCCTGCTACTAAAAAAATAATATTAAAGAACGTTTCTGCGCGTCCATGTTCATCAAATATATATTTTGAAACAAACTTCTTTCCCAACTTTAAAGTAATTTGCGAAGTATACTTACTTCTGAGATGAAGAGGTGAATGAAGGGTTCTGCGAAGTTTTAATTTTAATGGACGTATTCACAAATATAATACTTGCGTTGCTTTTGGATCACCTCCAAAAGTTGTTAATGGATATGAACTTGTTTTAATTCATGAACGGATTGAAAATTTGAATCCTAATTCTCAAAGTTAGCTTGTCATTTCTTTTAGATAAAACCACAAAAACACCTGAAAGTTTTTTTATGATACTAAGCTACGAGACAAACAAGTCGTGCGTCTGGTAGGAAGCGACACGCCTATCCATGACAGTTGCAGTGATACTCAGAGTTTTCAGCCGCAAAGATTGGTGGACACTGCCACTGGGACCGTCAGCATGAGATATAAGTTTACAAGTCCCATGAATCGAGTTCTCAGGTTTTCGCGATTATTGCACATAGCAAATGAAACTATTTTTCCGGATTTAAATCGCGTATATTGGTTTTTCTAAACAAACCGACGTTTCGGGCCCTTTACATGTCCCATGTTCTCGGTTGACTCCCATATGCCTGTAATTTCACCAGAGTCATCACTCTTCAAAACAAATAAGCGGTCTGGACGAATCCAGTCGTGAAGAACTGTACTGTTACTAAAATGTTTGGAAAGATTACGACTTACGACAACTAAGGCGCAAAGAAAGTTACTTCGTGTGACAAATCTTTCGTATCCAACTGTTTCATTTCAAAGACACCGTATTAATTGATAACTAGAGTTAAATCCCACATTATGAAAATGTAATTTATTTTGTAGAAGAGGAGTTTCTTTGTAAGTGCTTTTTCATTACAAATAGTGTTAATTATAATGTCAAAATAAACAGATTATTCTTGGCAGTCGCCTTTACAAAGCCAATAAGAATCTTCAATTTAAGCTAGTGCGAGATTAATTCATTGCCATTATTACGGATGTCGGAGTTAAGACAGAACAGGGAGACGTCGGGAGTTTCCCAAACGCAAGGTTAACTACTCGGTTTTGGGCGTTTGAGGTACCTTGCCTTAGTTTTACCGTGCTTTAGTTACTTACTTTGTGATCCGAGCAACGTTTGTGCGTTGTCTAATATTTATTATATTTATGTATATTATATTTAATGAAAAAATTACAGTCGATTTTTTTTTCTTTCAAAGTAAACCCAAAGTGATTAACTGGACCGAATTTTGAAACAACACTGCAATATGGTGAGGATTTTACTAGTGTTCCTGTAAATATGACGGTGGTGTATATGAAAATGTTCGTTATACCAAGTTAACTTTGAAAATATAAATGGAATTGAATTTCTTATCCCCAACTTACACGAATTGCTCTCGTCGGTGTTGTTCTCTCCATATTAAAATTTATCTTTTATTTATAGTCTCTACTGACTTCCATCTGTGACTACGGACTGACTTTATCTGTTATTTTGCTAAGCAACACTTTAACCACGTAAGGCCACCCACCCATTGGGGCACTAGTGGCGGCCACAAGTCAAGGACGTGACTTTTCATATATTTTATACGGCAGTGGCGTAAGTGATGCCGTTTTAGCGATTTAGTTGCTAGAGCTAGGTAATTTTATTAATGGTTTAAAGGGTGGTGACGCTATATATGAAAAAAAAAATCTTGGTTAAAGTGAGACCGTGCTAACACCAACCTTCAGATCCGACGTCCAAAAGCTGAGCGGTCAATCTGTTGCACAATTACTTGCGGACCCGGCCACAAATGACGCTGAATTGAGGCTCAATGGCGGACGAAGGCACGGATAAATAATGAATATTGCGCAGAATCACACCTGGACTCCGATTCAGAACTCTTTGATATTTTAACCAAATCGTATATCAAATATCGTTCTCGAACCGAAGGGCGGTTTCCGAGCTATTGAGAACATTCCCAGTTAAATGTTCGGTTCGGATTTGGATACTATATCGTTATCTAACTGCGTTTGGGAGTTAGTCGGTGAAATAGATTATCAGAAATATTAAAATCCTTTTATATGCATTTTTAAGAATTTAGATTTATTAGATTAGATTAGATTAGATTAGAATTTATAAAGACCTAAAGTATAAGAATGCATTAATCTTGCATTAAAATAGATTAGTAAAACTGAACAAAAACCAGATTTTATTTAAAATTACAAAAGATTTCCATATTACATTCTTGCTTTGTAAACAATAGGATGTTTGGTAACTTTAGTCGATAACTGTGTTCTAAATAACGTTTGTAGCCGTTGCCGGTCGAGAAATTCAAGTAATCTTACAGGTGTGACGTCATTTCGGTTCTGTTTCGAATACGACAGTTTGACATTCGATTCGGGTGTTGTGAATAAAAATTAAAAGAAATCGGTCGAAAACTGAGTTATCGTTGATGCGCCATTGGCGTAGCCCGGATTTTGGGAAGATAGAGAAAGAAAATGCGAGGTCAGATACAAACTATCTCCTGATAAAGATCTCTCCAAATACTGTATTGTGCGTATGTCCGTAGTAAATTGGAAAATGCCTCCCAAATTTGGAATCCATGTTATCAATTTTATGTAGACAGAGTTGAACGAGTACAGGAAAAGTTTATTAAAGTCTTGTTATAAAATGGGCGTCTTTTAATTCAATCGAATATCTACGTCTTTGTAAGGATCAACACATATTACCTCTTATTTTCTCTTACTTGCCGGAATATTGCTGATTTAGTGTATTTGCTAAACATCATAAACAATGATGTCGACTGTCCCGAATTACTGAGTAGTATTATTGTTTAAGATAGGTACGCGTTCCTTGAGTTACTACCGTCCTGTTGCAGTTCCGCTGGCGAGGACTAAATATAGACAAAACAGTTTTCTTTAAAGGGCTTGCAAGAGTTTGAACGATGTGTTGAGCAGGAGTGAACTTAATATTGACATATTCAATTCTAATTCGAGCTCATTAAAGCGTCAACTAGGATGGGATAACATTTAAACTAAATACATAAAATATGTAAGAAAGGAAGCAGTAATTATAGCTCATGTAGCTAACCTCTGTTTCCGAAAAGGTGTTTTCCCTGCACAACTTAAACTTTCAATTATTACCCCAGTACACAAGGGTGGGGATGGAGACGACGTCAACAACTTTGACCAATCTCAGTTTTACCAGTTATATCTAAAATTTAAAAAAAATTATAAATATTATTAAACATTTTATGAAAATTAGTAGTGGCGTGGCTACAGCGCTACAGTGACGTCCAGTTTCAGCACCCAGTTTGAAGGCGCCCTTAAAGTTTAAATAAAGTGATATTCATAATGTCCTATTTAAAGTCTAACGTTTATAACACTGTGGCGATGCTACCTCTTTTATCTTCTTTCCACCTTTTTATCGCACTTTTCTCTGGTTTTTGGCGTTACTTTTGATATTTTGAATTGTTCTCGAATTCTTTTTCTTCGTCATTCTTACTTCGCTTCGTTCTGTCGCCACTCCTTACAAAATTCTCGAGGCGAGCAGATGTGCTCTTAATCATGTAACTTTAACTGCTTTTATGCAGCAATAATATGAATACACGCTCTTTTGGAGTAAGTTCACTAATCATATAATAATAAACTAATAAGTTCTATGTCTAGTTTTGAAACCATTGTTTTTGTTACAGCTTGTTCTTCCTTTTTTTTTCCTTCACCTCTTTCCTGTTAAACTTCTACAATAAGTTCACGTGGACCGAGCGTTACGTACTTTTATTATTCTATGCGAGACCCGTGTGACAACACTAACCGTTCACGCGATACATGCTGCCGTAGACGCATACGACACCTAGAGGTGCTGGTGATGATTTTATACCGATTTATCGGATATCGAAGTTATAACAGGTAAAAGAACTAATATTAATTGCTATTTCGGTAACTACTCTAGCAAACCCTAAAGTTTTTAATGCCTGGGTCTGTCATTTAAAAAAAATAAACTACTTCAAAAATACGTCACGACAATTGTGTGTGTTATTGTTTGGGCTGGTGATTTCGGTGTTTATTTATTGAAAACATACCGTAAGTAGCGTTTTTTAAGTTTATCCTGAATATAAATGTTTATAAACTATACTTTAAGGAGTAATTTCATGGTAAACGTTAGAACCACTCAAACGGAATATTATCATATTTATCCAAGTACACCAAAAATTTCATTAGTGCTTTTAAAGTGCAGGATTTGCGGTGTATTACTGCATTTTATTTGAGATGTTTTTGTTGGTAGTACGGAGGGTATTTATTTAGCAATGCAGAATAATAAATTTTATTTATAAAAACTTGTATTCAAACTGAATCCATTTCTATTTTGTGAAACCAAATAGCCGCCATTTTGCGGTAGGAGGAGCGCATCGCGTGAGCGGTTAACATAGAATTCGGGGAAATGGACGATTTCTAGCCACACTAATGATTGCAACTGGTGGCCGCGTCCAGCCACTAGTGGCTGCGACTGGTATTTGCGTCGAGTGGCTTGACTCAACCACTATCGTTCGCGTTTAGTGGCCGCCACCATTTAGTGTGTGGCGGCACTTACTGTAGCAGTGCCATCCAGTCGTGTTTACGATAACAGTAAATTTATACGTATTTCAATCATACTTACTGTTAATATTGCAAGCATCATTCATTCATCTATTAATATAATCACAATATTACATATAATATACATAAAATTTCACACAGATTAATTTGCACATCCTTTTAAATGCAAATTCTAGAATTTTATTCAAAAGCTTCAGTTTTCACGTTGAATTTTTAAATTTAAAACCAGCCGTCGCGTTGGTCGCGTCGGAATACCGGGGTAATCTAGAAAAACCCAACTGAAAGCGGCGAATGAAATGCTTTACGCGAATGATATATTATTTCAAATATACATTGGATAACATCAAACTTAATTTAAAAATAATCTCGTCTGTAAATTTTGGTTAAATAATAAATATACGGTTGATTGCTTTATTATAAAATATGAAATTGTATGATAAAGAAATACATATTATTTTAAATTCGGCTTTGATTGTTAAAAGTCTTATTGCTTGGTGGCAACCAAGCAATAATGTGAGCATTATTGCGATTTTGAAGGGTAAGGGTTCTGGTGAAATTGCAGTCACATGAGACTTACCAACTTATGTCTCAGGGGGGCGCAGTGGCAGTGGACCTAAAGTCATTGTGATATAAAGCTCTGAGTGGCACTGCGTCCCTGTAATTTCACCAGCAGCCTTACGCTTCAAACCCGGAACGTAGTAATGCTCGCAATACTGCTTGGCGGCAGAAATAGCTAAGATGCCAGTACTTCCCTGGAACTGCTGTTTCTTTCTTAAAAAATTTTTTCTTTTTTAAACATTTATAAATGCGTGTAACTTAGAAATTAAAATCGTTGGAATATGCTGCCACAGAGAATCGCACCGCCAACTTTTCAAGTGAAAATTAACCGTTTTCCCACTACGCTATCGCTGCCCTAACAATATTTTTCAACACTTTGAATAATTAGTTGGTTCAATCAACATCGAGGTCCATTCGTTTTTTTCCATATTCACTCCAATCGAATAAAATACGGAGCAAAATTGAAACGTTTTCACGTTTTATATTTTTTGTTTTCACGCGATAGTTTTACTGTACGTAACATATTTTTTTATTGTATAAATATTTTCTTTTACACATTTTTAAATGTTATCACTCACTTGTGTTTTCTAATGTAACAAGCGCCTGCCTAATAATGATACATCCCTAATATCTGTAGGTGAGAGATAAAGCAACTTAAGTGCCTAATACATTGACTTACAAATAAAATAGAGTTTTTACTACAGAGTCTTTTAAAGAGAATGAAGTTCTTAATAGGATACACGACAGATTTTGTCATTCGTCAGATAGTCGCTTCCGATTATCGTAGTCACTCAATTCACATACGATTGCTACGTCAGAGTCATTTTAGAGCAATTATAGCGAAGGTATTGATCGCTAACGGAGCAGAGAGAAAAGATGGACGACGAATTTTTGTTTGGATATATATGCTCGTTTTGTCGCAAAAGAAGAAAAAACGTTATCGACAATCGGATCGGAACCAAAATTGTAATCGCTTCGGTGCTACTTCCGAAACGGACTCCCGATCCGATTATCGGATTGGGCATATATTGTTGAGTGTTCAAGCAAATATATGGTATGAACATCTGCCAAAACAAATAGATGGTAAGCTGACGCAGGCTAGTAAGCCTAATAGTCAGTAGACTATTAGCATTCTAAAGCAATGTTTGCGAAAACATCTGTTCGCGCCGATACCAAGGTAGACAGCGCTTAGATTAACATTTATATCGCTATCATTTTTACCCCTGCTGCAACTGAGCTACTGTTCGTAGTTGGGTTAGTCTACGACTAACCGCACTGGGTAACGTGTGTCAGCCTTGTATCACCCATCGATGCTCGTTTAGCTCTGTTGATTCAGCTCGATACTGTGTTATTGTACTGTACTTAAACACTGTTCGGTGATAAATAAAGTGATCATCATCGTAACTGGTAGTCTCCTCTGACCGCCACCGCGCCAATTTATTAGTATTTGTCGGAGACCCACAATTAGGATTTCTGCTGGAAGTTGAGAAAAAGCGCTGCTAAGAACGACACATGAGCATGAATCCTACCTCTAGGATCAGTGTAGTATTATTCAGTTATTCAGCACTCCTTTTACCGGCCGGTCCGTCTATCTCCACACATTTCCATACAATCCTCTTCTTGAAAGCATCACAATGAACAAACCACCTACTCCCACACTCGTATATTTTTTAAATAATATCAAGTGACGGGACGAGAAAGTCCTGCGCCTGGTGGTAAGCTGCCTATCTGTAATAGTTGCAGTGCCACTCAGAGCTTCAAATCGCAAAGATCTGAGGGGCACTGCCACTGCGCCTGTCATCCTAAGACATAAGTTAACAAATCCCATGTGCCTGTAGTTTGACTATCACCCATGCCCTTCAAAACAGGAACGCAGTAATGGTCATATTACTGCTTGGCAGTAGAAATAGGTTAGGTGGCAGTACTTTCCTGGACGAACTCATTCACAAGGAGCTCCACTGGTACAACATCTAAATTCCAAAATATAGACACAAGGTCCTTTTCCTACCTACAGATATAATGATATATTCTTAACATAATATATTTAACGTTAGAAGACCGTAGTACCTTGATGGTTTGACCTACCGCTTCTCGAGCAGACGTCGTGGGTTCGAATCCGGGTTCGCACTCGCACATCTGAGTTTCTCGGAATTTATGTGCCTAATTTAATTTGATTGACCATGAGCTTCTCGGTGAAGAAACATATTGTGATGTGTGAAGTCTTAGGGGACGTATAATTAGGTTGATGATGATAAAATTTAACGATCTAGGTCGTCTAATAATTAATGGTACAATTGTTACTGTACTCAAATTACTTTAGAAGTTATTGTTGAATGAAAAGACCCCGGAGCAAGCGCATTGAGTAGATAGTCTCAGTTCTATTATGAGCGGTTCGTAGAATCTTTATGTCATTAGTGAGAACGTTACGAAACGCTTTTATTTCATGGGGTTTCTGTATATAGGTCAATAACCCCCACCTAAAGTGCTCTGTGATTGTGTTACCTATTTGATTGTTGCTTGCATTTCTGACTTGTTTTAATGACTATTTGTAGCAAAAAAAACAAACTTTAAAAAAAATTCAACCAACTTCAAAAACCATAAAAACTCGCTACACTGAAAAGCGAAAAATAACAAAATACGGATTTAATCCAGATGACAACAATGCACTTAATACTTTTTATCTATTTTAGTCTTATTTCGCTTTGTACACAGTATTACAATTACTTTTTAATCAATCTATCTACATTTATGGTTTGTTTGTAGAATTACAACGTGACAATTCAAACAAAAAAATCCAAATCGGTCCACAATTGACGGAGAAATCGGTGAACATTATATAAAACATACATACAGCCAAACGTATAACCTCCGACATTTTTTTAAGCCAGTTAAAAAGAGGGGAGTTCAAGTTTGAAGACTATTATCTGTTTATCTGTGACATCGTAGCTTCCAAGTGGATCGACTGATCATCTTCTAAGACCGAGAAAAAAACGCGAAACGCTTAATGTACTGTCTTCTTCTTATCGTATAGATGGCATACGCTGTAATGCTTGCTATCGTGGTAAAAATAATTTGGCAATCGATGTAAGGTACTTGCCAATTGCTGCCCAGGTTGCGCCAGACGTACTGGTGAAAGGAAGGGTACGTCGTTCGTGGAGGCTTCTTTTGAGCACCTTCATTTTAAAATGTACTAATTACATACTGCAGGCCCGACCTACAATACCTTCAGTTTTGTATGAAAAACGCATTTTTCTAGATACCCTATGGTCATATACATATGTATATATAGAATATTTTTTTATGATACCAAGTGTTGGGTTGAACAAGTTGTGCCCGTGGTGGTAAGCGATACGCCTGTTCATAGCAATTGCAGTGAACCGGAAGACGTTCATTAGGACGACCCCCTACTAGATGGGACGGTAATCTGGTAAGAGCGGCGGATAACTAATGCACGTCGTAGCCGACCGACTAGTCTAGCGATCTTTGAGGGAGGCCTAATATCAGCAAGTCATTTTTCTCATTACTTTGGATAATATCGTTTTAAAGATTTTTGATATCTCTTATATTTACGGAATAATCACCCACACCTAACGATTACACCCTGTATATTTACATATACTGTCAGTTTAGTAAACTAATCGTTGCGAGGTGAAATTGACGTCTTGAAAGTTCTTGAGTTGAGGTCTCGAATTGGAAATTTCGGTGTGTGTAGGCCCATTTCAAAGCGATGGACCGATGATCCGGAAGTCCTTGGATTCAAGTGGCACAAGCTCAAAGTGGTATATTACCTAAACTTCAAAAAAGAAGGAGGTTCTCAATTCGAAGGTTTTCTTTGTTGTTACGCGACTCCAATACTCGGCATTTGTGAACCGATTTTGATGATTATGTTTTGTTGGAAAGAGGTAGGACCAAATTGGGACATAAACTTTTCTAAATTAGTTTCATTCTAGGAAGTAAGCACAGTGAATTCCGTTGCTATGGCTCTCATTGTACATGGAATTCCCTAGTTTGAGACCAGGCAGTTGGTATGGTTGTCTGACACATTATTATTTTGGATATCTATTTTAGACTCTCGCGTCTCCCATGGCCTAATAGATTAATTTTGAATTTTTAAATGAGAGAGGAGGTATTTCACGGTAATGTCACTATTGACCTGAGTCAGGATATCATGATCAAGAACCAGTGAATTAATATTATTATTACATTCTTGAAGTTTAGGTGAAAGTATGTGAATATGTGTGCCACACTAAAAGTTGTTAACGAGGCTGGCTGGAATTAATCCCTTGCCTTAGAAATCAAATTAGGCTTATTTCAGTTGATGTAAGAATGGGAATTCAAGTTACTCGAATATAAAAAAATACTTGATGATAATGTTCGAGAATATTGAAATAATAAGACATGTCACCGAAATTAGGTAGAGAAAAGTATCCTGAAATTTTCGAGAAGGCTTTCTTTTAAGTTTCTCGACAGGAATCTTAATTGTCACTTACTTACACACATACAGCTACCAATAACCTCTCCCAAAACAATATCGACCTCGAGTCGTATCAATTTGTCCTTAAGTAATACTTTTTAATAAAGTGAAACGAGCATTTCTTCCCATTGACAATATTGAACGAGTCCATACTCCAATATATCAAAATTAGAGTTGACTTATCACATTTTAAATACTAGGCGTTCATTCTGTAACACTAGAGCACTTAGATACAAAATGGCTAACCACAGCAAGTCTAACTTCGTCAAGCTTCAAGATCATCAGCATTTTTTCTAGTTAGTGTAAGGATTTCAGTCATAAAATGGATATTTATTTTACTTCCAGTTGTCTTATCGACTTGAAATTTGGTATAGTATGGAAATCGAGATCTATGCAATGGTAACCAAGATCTAATGCTGCAACCTGGATAGTTTTGCAGACTACTCAACTCTTCGACTACTCACAGTTGAATAATTATGTTTTGGGTCATTAAATTGGTCTCAATTTCTTGTAAACTTATACAGATTGTTACTTTATTAACTTTTTGGGCAACAATGTTTTGTTTCGGAGCTTTTTAATTTTGTGTTACTTGTATATGAATATTACTGTTGATGGTACAAAATCGATACGAGTAACAGCATTAATTAAGTTAATTCGAAAATACGTAGTCCTGAAGAGTCTGGTCATTAGCCAGTCGCAGTTTACTGTTGGAGATAGGCGTTTCCCAATGTGCGCCATTTTTCCCGGTTCTCAGCTTGTAGCAACCATGCCAGCAGCTTGTCGCAGATCGTCACTCCATTTGGCCTAAGGGCTTCCTACACGTGGTCGCCACTCAGGAACTCGCTTCCCCCATCAGTTCTCAAAAAAATTGTCTAATATATATTCAGTATAAATACCACAGTTACACTATGATCTCAAACTGTAGAACAACCTACTCGTATAAGTAATTTGCTGTCTACAAAATAATCTGCCTTGATAATGAAATTCACATGCTACGATAGGGGAAACAATAATTAGTAATGCGTGGATGTCGCCGGAGATACGGGCAGCGCGGTCATTATCATAAAATAGCGCACACCGCCGCCTGCCGTCACCATGTCATCATGATGTGACCTGATTTCCCGCTGAGACGTACCACAACAAGACGTAAATGATGTATTTTCGCACAATTGACCAGCGTGTCATGTGTTTGGACGCAGTTAAACTGACAATCTTCTTGAACTACCACTACAAAATATATAATTCTATCCTTATATCACAGTCTTTTTATGACATACGAACCACTGTCAATTAATATATCCACTGAGATATTTAGAGGAATGCGAAAAAAGATTGAGTTATGGTTGCAACATTCATAATTACGAATAATTGGTGAGGTATACCAGAACTTTTAATCGAAATCAAAAGACGATTGAAGTCATACTTCTTCAAATTAAAAGTTCTGTTATATGTGGCCAATTTGACGACTTCCGTAGTCGAGTGGCTTGCCGGTTTTCATGGTGTCACCTTAGAATAATAACGCATAGAACGATAGTTTCATATCAAACGAACTGTCAGAAGTGAGGCAAAAATCAAATTCATGTTGGCTGGTTTCAATAGTAGGTTAATTTTCGGTTTTAGTGAATATTTATATAAAAATACAAGTTGAAACGCGTTACTTCCTTGTGGAATGTGATATTAGTATCTACTTTATGTTTGTCTGACCTATTTTTACACTCATTTACCGCACGTTTCGTCATTTTTAGCTAAAATACTTGATCTGTTTGCGGTGCAACTTGACCTTGTGCACTGAAGGCCCGCCCGCTCGTGTAGGCCCTTTTGGCGCGCTTCAATTTGCCTCACTTAGGGTGTGCGGACTAGGTTTCTCTGTGTTATTATTCTAAGGGTTTACCGTCGTTGTTTTCGATATCCATAACAGTGCAGTATACCTACTTCGGGATATACGTTACTCCGTGACGTTGTCTAATATTTATTTATTTATTATCTCGTTGTCTTTAGACTTCTGTAATTATATCATCATCATTATTTTCACTTCAGCCGAAAGATGTCATCTGTCATCTCATCTGACATCTTGCGCTGCACATATCCGGCGTATGTACGCAACTTTTCACCAGGTGTTCGGTCCACTCTGCAATTATTTGAATTATATTTATTTCTTTATTGCATTTCCAAAGAATAAAGTTGTTTGTCGAGATCAAAACGCTTTTATTAAGTATGTATTATTTTACAATTAAAAGTAATGTAACCGGACCGGAGCTCAATGAGCACAACAAAGGGACAAGGACGTTTCCTTAATACCGCAATGCATTGCTTGTCGTGTGACGTCTATTCATATGACTGTGATTGTATTGGTTCCAAGGGCAATGGTTATCTTCATTCAAGAACACAGCAATGCGGTTTTGTACCTGAAATAGAAGGAATAGTGATACGTAACCAGGTGACTCCAGGTATAGAAAAAAAATTACCACTTAAATGATATGTTGGAAATTATGAAAGGAAAAAAGTATTCCCAAACTGCAGCAAGTTCAGCAACCAAAATCTGTGAATGTACTTGCCATATGGACCTTAGCTGGATTTCTAGAAGATCGTAGAGAAGTTTAGAAGAAGTCCACTGATATGTAGTTCATGAAGCTGTATCGCAGTTATCTTTATCTTACATTACGTTTTCTATTTTCGGTGTTGGAGCAAGTATTAGATTCTATTACAACTTTGAGATGAGTTCGAAACTCGCTGGCAATATTTTGTATATTTCGAGCAAGGGGTTTTTTGAGGCCACTCATAAAGTTACCAGGTGCAATTTAGAAACTTTTTATAACTGGTATCGTGTGGTTTTGTTAACGAGAAAGATTACTCCAGAAAGCCGACTTTTGGGTAAAAGTTTTTCCGAAAATGTTGGATTTGTCGTCATCATTTTCTCAACTAAGTGAATGGTACTAGAAGTCCGTTAAGTTGGGTAGACATTAAACTACATGATGTGGCTTAGTCTTATCGTCTTACAAAATTTATAGACATTTTTATTATATATTATTATAGAAATTTATAGATGTTCAATCAAGTTGAAAAATTTGTAGGCCCTTCGGTCGAAGATTTTAGTTTAATTTAGACAAACCACGAATGATTTTTTATAAGCAGTGACCTCTTTGTGAAAGACTTTATAGTGGGAATTACTGCCACTTAAACAAAACAAATATATAAATCTATTTTAATCATATACATATACCAACAGTATAAAAATTGGATTCTGTCTGTGTTAACGTGAAGTCTTGTGTACATGATAATATAATTGACTATAAAGGCTAATAAATTAAGTTTTAACCTTCATCATGAAGCTGTAAAGAGAACCAGTTTCTGTCACTGACAACATGAAAATTTAACAATACCGCCACAATTTCCAGAGCCAAGAGTAGCTTAATAAAGTAACTTAATACCAACAAAATCTCACCAACAAACTATTGTCTGTCTCCGGATCATAATGACATTAGCATCTGTTTATGCAAACTCATTGACACTGTTAGGAAATGAAACTATTTTCTCGGATTTAAATGGTGTATATTTGTTTTTTCAAACAAATCAACGTTTCGGGCCCTTTACAGGTCCCGTGGTCACGGTTGACTTATTTTTAAATCCGGAAAACTAGTTTCATTTCCTATGAGTAACAATCGTGAAAACCTAAGATGTTGACACTGTTGTTTCTTTCAGCAGGAACAATGGATTAAGCGATTATCATTAATTCCAGGTTATTGTTGTGACCATGGGACTGGAAACAATGTCCTGAGTAGAAGGAACAGTTATTTGCAATATTTCATTTTGATTGAATATCATGATGTTTCTATTAATATTATTTATTTATTTTTTCGTGTAAATACTCCACCATTGTTTATTGCCTCAATGTGGCTACGAGTTAGGTAGACACTGGTTCGACTCCAGTCGGATTGAAGGAATATTTCTTTATGTTTGTTCGATATTTATATCAATAATATTTAGTAGCGACATCTGGCGACCACCACTACTTAACACAACGGTGCAGGGTACTAGGTCCCATCAATTGGTACATGGTGATCTTGCTAGATGGCGTAACCAAATATCAATATTATTAACAGTAATTCCCTTCTCCTATCTTTTGCGTTTGGCTTAACACGACGCGAAACCACATCTCCGGTAGTTTCATTCCAATTTCTTTATCCAGAACTTACAATAATAATGAACAATTGTTTATTTATTTCCTTCGTAAACCGTCTTAATACAGTATAGCATGTCGTTTTGTTTATGTAAATGACTGATAAATAATAATTAATTAATGACTAGTTCTATTAAGTTTTGTTTTACCTTTACGAATTCGTTTTCAGAACAAATGAAAATGTCCACTACTTCAGATACTCGATTTAGCGTTTGTATGGTGCGAGTAAAAGAGCGTCTTATAGAGCAAATTAATCCTTGTGACACTGCCAACAGCTACTGCCGCCGGCGCCAGTGCACATATTCATTCGGCACACATATACTGAGCCTTTGTAGTACACCCGACTTTGAATTATTATCTCGCAGCACTAGAATTAAGTAACTTTAAAAAGCAAAGTCCCTTCTCGGTTCCAGCTTGATTTATTCAAGACACCCAATACAAACAAGTACCACGTACCAAGTACCACGTTTGTTCGAATATCGCCTCCAGTACAATGGAACAAGATTTGTCGATGTGTA
Organism: Hyposmocoma kahamanoa; assembly: GCF_003589595.1. Classification (NCBI taxonomy): domain Eukaryota; kingdom Metazoa; phylum Arthropoda; class Insecta; order Lepidoptera; family Cosmopterigidae; genus Hyposmocoma; species Hyposmocoma kahamanoa. The sequence continues at coordinate 794,731 of NW_020655294.1, forward strand.
GCTTGATGTTTTGTATGTTGTACATACAGTTGGAGATAACGGCGACAAATTTTACACGAAAATAATACGTCGTCACCACAGATGGGCAGTGAGTTTTTAGCCAAAGCACCAGGTTTTAATCCATTTCTGCTCAAAATCGTGGGCGGAAACGGCGAAAACGAAATCCACACAATAGCCACATTGCAATCCTATGGATTCTCACTTTTAAGCATGGACATTACGATTAAATTTTTGTGAAGATCGATTCAAATGCAAGCGGACCGATTCAATAGAATGGCAAATCGAATCATCTACTTCGGAAAGCAATAATCATTTTGTAATTGTTTCATTAAATTCGAACAAAACTCGATTTCCGAAGATTTAGTTGTAAATAGATTTTGTCCTCGATTCTGGACATTAACCAAGTTAAAATCCGGGTGGTTCCCCATCTCTGGTTGTTACTGATCGAGGTGCGAGCAAGTCTGATAGGTACAGGTGTAGTCACCAGCACTGTAAGCAACTTAAATATTCCAAATGGTCCACCTATCAATTTCGAAGCAAACCGTTTTATCCGTTCTGAGTTGTTTGAATGTGCAAAAAAGTATAAAGATCCAAATGTGATGGAACCTTTCAGACTTTCTATTGCGTTTTTAAATATCAGTATTGTCTTTCTGTATAATGTACATCGGTGCTACGTCAACGGGAGCAATCTAATACGAGAAAGAGCAAACTTTCTTGAAACATTCATCGTCTTAAGATATAACTTGTGTAATGCAGTCTAAGAGTTGTCGCAAATTCTCCTCAGAGATACTGAAACAAGTAAGATACAGTAACGGATTTTGTTTTTATGCTCTTTTTACACAAACGAGACGCCATTGTTACAGTGTTCATGCTGACGATTGCTTTTTGTATTTACAACATTGTGTTGCGTTTATTATATAAAACTTTGGCGATAAAGGTGAATATTTTGGCAGTCAAAAGCCAAAAACTACCCAAATATAATAAAAATTGGTTTGAAATTTGTAAATGCCTTTTATACGATAATCGTGGTCAGTCATAATTCAACTATTAATAATATTAACCTTAGAACTAAGTCCAAACTCATAGTACCACGATTTAGTTTAACAAAGATAAACGATTCGTTTATAGCAAACTGTGTACGTTTTGCAGTAACATTCCGGAGCATGTTATATTAATTTAAAACTGACATTAAAAATATTTTAATTGAAAAGGCAGATTACAAAATTAAAGACAAAAATGTATGGAAAGACGACTTGGGTCTAGATTCTACACAAATTTCAAAAGCAATCCCTAGAGTTTCTTGCTCGTTCTTCTCGGGGAAGTATGCACAGTAAACGAGCTTAAAAAATGACGTTTTCAAGTGTAAATGAATTTTACCTGTGGAATAAAAATTCCTTGACTTTGTCTTCACTTCTTCATAGCTGAGTATAAGTCGTAATTTGTACCACTTACAAGATCTTGGTTGGACTCATCCATCTACGATATTCAACGTTGACGATTTGCCTTCTCATCTTGCTGCAGGAATCCCTCGTTTCTCTAACCACTTTTCGGCTACCATTCGGATAGGGCTGTTTCCCTTTGTCATCACCACGTCTCATGCAGCTTAATTTTATGATGTCGTTAGTTCGTCTTTGGGTTTTGGAGTTCGGAACTCTATCTACATGTTTGATATCGAGCATGGCGTCATAGGGATCACTCTGCAACTCTCATGTTAATGTTGTCCCAAACAACATAGATGCTTTATTCCAGATTTCGGCTCCTGTTCATCCATTTGCGAGAATATATGAATTTTATCAATACGAAAAAGTAAGTTGTACAAATATGCCAAACTTCAAGTTGGTAGCAGTAATAATTTCTTAGAAAAACGGCGGTGATATACAGATGCTCAGAAAAAGAGTCACGAAATAGGTTTCTTTTTTGTCCTAACATACAAACAGCCAATAATATCTGTCTTTCTCTATTTAATAGTGAAGATGTGGAAATCTCATCTGAAAATACCGGTTCAAATGTTTAGACGACAGTTAATAACATAACATTTATAGTTTCTATATTAGTACAAAAAAACTATTCCACTTTCCTCCCTGCACCGTAGTCGGATAAAAAGTTGCCGATTTGTATTCCACGAAACGCAAGCCAACTGGCTTTTTCTTTACGCACAAGTTTCAATAACAAGTAAGAAATCAATCTACTTCCCTCTGTTGAATGAAATTCATAAATTCTAGGGGGAAAAGTCAATTCGTCAATGTCAATTTGTTATTTGTTGGTGTTGACAGAAATGCATTGCTATTTTGACGGTAGCAACAGCTGTGTTTAAAATACGGCAACTTTATTGCTCACGATTACAAAGTATAAATACTTGACTTTATTTGTTGTGATTAGACAGGAAACCAAAAATCCGGCTCAAAGTATCAACTTGTCTTTTTGGGGTCCCTTCAGAGAGGACATTTGCTTTTTTGAGTGATTTCAAGGTTGCACATGTTAATGTTGACTATTCTTTATTAGACAATACTTTAAACTATAGGACCATCCCGCCACTGCACCGGCTTCCTAAGCAAAGAACACGCACAGGACACACTTCCCACGCTGCCTCAATGTGATTTCGGGACAGATGTCTCCGATGAGTTTTGTAAATAGCCCTAATTGTGTATTTCTTTCTCCTTTAAAATAAGAAACAAAAAATATTGGAAAATTATTTTCATGATATTGCACCCTCAATCGAAAAGTGACAAAATAAAAAAGTTGGAATTTTTGGAAAGCTGATCAAATATGGGGCACCAGTCAAAAATGCCATTTCTATTAGTTCCAAATAGGAATAAATTATATTTGAAAATATACATATATAGATATTTTAAAGCAGAACTAAATGTTTATTAGTCTAGGTTAAAATAAATACTAATCGTTTCTTCCTATCGTCAAATCAAACCCCTTACCGAATGCTGAAACTTTCCAGGTCAGTGGTGTTATAAATCATATCAATTGTTGTTCGCAAACGGGAAGAATGATTAATACCCCACTTTGTCACGATCGATTCTACTCGCCTACAATGGGACCAGGTATTTAGGTGGTTCATTTCATTTTCAATGAAGACTGACCTTTTGTTGAAGTTGTTATTTATCCATCACGTAGTAGAGATGCACTAGCGAACATAGGCCCTGACGTTAATACGATACCATGTTTTTTGTATGATATCAAGAAACGGGGCGAATAGGTCATGTGTCTGATGATAAACGGCACGCCTATCAGGTACAACACTGCTCACAATTTTAATAGCAAAGATCTGCACTCCCACTTGCCCGTCACCCTAAGACATGAATTTGACAAATCCTATGTGCCTGCGTTTTATCAGAAACAAAACCCTTAAAAACCGGAACAGCAGTTTAGTTTTAGTACCAGTAAATCTTCCCGTGAAAGAGTTCACTGCATTCCAGTTTTGAGGGGTAATGGTGCTGGTGAATTTACGGGCACATGAGACATGTCAACTTATGTCCCAGGGTAACAGGCGCAGTGACAGTGTTCCTCAGATCTACGCAATTTAAAACTCTCAGTGGCGCTGCAAACTGTTATGGACAGGCATGCCGCTTAACATCAGACTCACGACTTGTTTGTCCCGTTACTTCACAAGTAGGTATGAGAGCAGTACTTCCCAGGACAAACTGTTTCATTTTCTTTTATGTTCCTGTATTGACACAATTCACAAGCAACATGTAGCTGGTCGTTATACCGGAATATGTGAGTCAACAATGCGTAACTTTTGTTTAGCAAAAAACCTTTATCAATTTTATATGCGCGTCATGTTCAACTTTGCCCAATATGTCGCGGGTCACAATGTTGAGCATCAATTATTCCCTGGTGAATACGAGGTTTAGTCACATTTTGAATTATTTAGTGGTCTAATCCCACATAAATAGAGAATAAATTCAGCAAATGGAAAGATAGTGTATACACGTTTCATGATATAAGTAAATATAGTAGTCAATGTTGGGTATGGCAGAAGAAGCATAAAGCAATTGTGAATGATTTAGAAATAAAAGTGTTGCGCAGTATGTATAGTATAAATCCTGAAACAGAACGAGAAACAATGTAATAAGAGAGTACTCTGGTCTGATAAGATGATAAAGTGACTAAGATACAAAAGGGAATGCTTCGATGGTTAGGGCATATGGAAATAATAGATGTTAGAATAATAACTACATAAATTTATTGAACAAACATAGAGGAAACTGTGAGAAAAATCATTCTTAGTGTACATATCTCAACAAAATTGAAGATGTCCTTGAAATGGTAAATTAAATATTGGAAGCGAAAGGGTTACATCAGAAACGTAACCAATTGAGGTATGTGTTATCTGCTTTTTGCTATGATTAAGTATTGACGCGTATGTATATCGTGCATTGTGACCAACAATCACAAAAAGAAAAACTTGCTTTTCAAAATCAATACTTATTTTCAGTAACATTAAAGGTCATTTTCAGAAAATTACTTTTTCGTTTAGTGACGTTATTGGTTTCAACGTACGATGTGTTTTATTATAGTATTTAAAGAGAGATGTTGTGGATATCATTGCCACTTCTGTTCTCTCCGTTAAAGATTTGATTGAAGTTTAATACCGTATACCGTATACCGCATTTTCGAGGTAAAAGGTTCGCTGATAGGGTATAGCTCTGTAATTTCATATCATTTAAATATAAGTATTATGTCATTTTCGCTAATATATCTTATATATATTTATTTGCATATTATATGGTAGTATATGGTAGTAATAGTAAAATGAAAGCACTAATATTTCTAATTTATTTTTTATTTTTTATTCTTTTCTTTTTAATGAATTTCTGGCGTCGAGCTCTACGGGCTTACTGAAAATCAGCGCTGTGGTAAAGCTACTGCAGCATATGCTGAGATAAGTCCCGTGTTGGCATGACGCTACAACACAGGCAATACTACTGTCTACTGTGCATCATTGTTTTAGTTTTACCTGTATTTATAAGTCATATACCTACTTATTTGTATGTAAACTGTTTTAGTGTGGTTTTGTGTTGTTGTATTCGTGCCAATAACAGTACGTCTATGTCTATGTCTATGTATAAAGTTATATCACAGTACACAAGAAAAAGGTAACTTATATCATGATTATGCTAAAATTATATTCAGTTCTACAGCAACTAGAGCCGTGGCAATAAGACAGAAAGATGCATAATTTCACAATTATGACGAATGCTTAAAAAGAAATGAATATTGAAACTGAAGTTACAGATTTATTTCTGGTATTAAGTCTATAGAACACTGGATAAAAAAAGCAAATTTGTTATAAATAGAAAATAATTGTATTTTCAAATTAAACCGAAAGTTAGAGATGATAAGTACGTACTTAAAATGAACACTAAAAGCGACGAGCTGTCAAACTAAAGGCCAAAATTGAAATAAAAAGGAAACATAAAAACGGTTGATGAAAAATTACCGCGATAACTTTGCGGTATTTTACGCCTTACTGCTTAAAGGGAAGAACTCAAAAACTAAAAAAAATATACTTTATGTTGACTACAGATTCGACTCTATTTCGGCAAATAAATTCGTTAAAATCATAATTGAAAGCACTAAAGAAAATCAATTGGATATCTCATTCAAGTACAATATTAAGTAACTATTCAGTTAAATATTTTTGCAATAAACTTTAGATCTTTTTATACAATAAATTCGGACATTTTTGAAAATATAAAATGAGTATTTACAAAATTACGTATATATATACAACAAAAGAAGACAACCAAGGACTCAAAACTCAAAACGGACACGCAACAGATCTAATCGACAATGGCGGCATGATTTGGACTCCTGGTTAAAGGTTGGACGATGACGATCTCATATCTTCGTGCCACCTTTTTATCACCATCTTTACTGGTTTATATTACGGGAAAGTTGATAATCTTCTAATCAAAATCAACACCATAACAAAATCATCGTACAATTGTCCAGAAGAATGAATTTCGGTATTCGGCTTCATTTGTAAAACATTCTTCCCAACACTAAAACAAACTTGCAGAGATAGAATATAGTATATACGAGTAAAACTACGAACATTGGATAAGGTACTTAAATCTTCATGCGGAAAAAGAGCAATAGCTTTTTGTGCTGAGACTTCGGCTTTTATCTTCGTGATTTGGCTGAACATTTTCCTTTTTTAGATCTTTTTGTTAATACTATACGTTCAATACAATGCGAAGGTTGACCTCTCAACTTAGTTTTTTTATATATCTATTTCTTTTATAATCTTTCTATATGGATAATCTAAAATCGATGATGACACATCCTCGTCCAAAAATAACTCCACGTTGAAGTGCATAATTGGAAAGACAATGGTAATACAAATACGAATAATAAAAAAATGCTGTTTTTGACAGTAATTTGCACAAAGATATAAATTTCATTTAAGACGAGTCACCGGACGAGAAGCGAGGAAGTCTATTTTGCTAGATCAAATGGTTCAGGTGTTTACTAATAAATAATGGTCCTGTTTGTTACAACGAATTAGCATATTCTTCCTAAATAAAAAATCGGAAGTACATCTTATCGTACATGATAGGATGTACTTTATCCGATCATATAAAATCCAGAGAACAAGCTAAAATAAAAATCTAAAACAAATTATTTAATAATAAAATCTAACCTTCCATTTTTTTATGGAGACATTTCTCTTTAAGTACTACAGTAAACCTGCCAAATTTTGGTTTTCAACTGAAGCCCTATAGACAAAAATTCATATTTATTCCAAAACTTGAATATTGCTCAGCGCTTTAACGACATGCCGCGCCGCCCGCTGCTCCGTCAGTCGCCATCTGGCGCTTGTCAACATCGGACCTATGTCAAATTGTTGCCGCCTGTTCTTATATTATTCACATTTTTGAGCCGATTGCGGGACGCGAGAGGCGGGACCTCTTCACCTCACCTTCAAAAATCCACGTTCTTGAAATAAAAAAATACAGAAGGTTATATAGCAGTTTCTGCATATTTGGATGATATCTACGAGGAGTATCTACGATACTCCAAAATAACAAATGTTTGTTTACAAAAAGTAGCCACTAGAGATACATACTCGTTTTCATCAAAGAATACCTTACATTCGCGGCAGAGACTAATCAATTAGACGATATCAAGTTTAATTTATACAAAAGAAATAAAGATTCTTTGAACAAGTTTGTTTTGGCTTTGATGAGGTTGTTCAACATTTATTCAAAAGACGCCTTTTAATTATAAACACAGTCACTTTTGAAAAATAAAAATAAAATGCTTCAAATCTGAAACACAATATAAACACACTCCTTCTGAACACTCATTAGTGTGCCACGTTCAGTAAAAAGTTAAAAAAGGGAAGGAAAGGACACAAGAAAGGAAACAGAAGGAGAACAAAAACAAATTATCTTTAACTTGTTAATAATATCTCTGGACGATGTAAAATAAGTCGTAAAAGACTTGTTGACAAATAATAAACTTGATGATTCAATTTTTAAAGATAAAAATGGAGATCATGCTTTTCATGCTTTGTTAGTAGAAGAACACATAAAAGCAGCGATGTATATTTGTAATTCGTATATATTTATTATGAACACAAAGAAAAATTTCGTCAGCCCGGTTTGATTTGAAACCACGTCCATGCTGCACCGTAGCATTACTCTAACCATCTGAGCCACGGGTCCAGTTATCAATTCGTCGAAATTCTCCTATGTGTTGTTTTTTCAAACAAACCAAAATTACATGGCTGACTGACATTTTAAAGTTATCAACCAGTTATGTCTAATATAAATGCAAACCACCCTATTTTTACCCGACTGTGTTAGAAGTAGGGTAAAATTTTGTCTCACGCTGTACAGCCTAAACGGCTTGATGGATTTTGACATTTGAGGTGTCGTTAGATTCGTCTTGATTCTGGGAGTGACATGGATATAAAAAATTAATCAAAATAGCGAGTGGAGGTTAGTTCTTTTGGTGTTATTATCTTACGCTGGGTAAACTAAAAGAGATACATCAAATTAATGTATCACAGAATTGTAAATATTTAGTAGATCAACAAAAAGTCCATGAAAGCATTTGTCTGTGTCGTAAGAATAACGAACTGTAACAATTTTTGTCTTTTAAAAATAATTGTGGATAGGGGTGAGGGTCCCATCAGGGATTGAAGCTACTCAAAGGGGTATATATCCATATCCGGAACGTACTTACTAACCTAATTTTAAGACAAATTGTTACCAATTAACTACTTATAATCCTATGGATGATGTCTGACATAAATAATATTTTATTTCATTTTTAACATATATGTATATACACTAGTTAATTATGGTACCAGCTAAATGCTTGTACGTTCTTTTATAAAATCTATTTTGTCTTGTGTATGTAGCTTAATTGGTTTAATTGGTTAATTAAGGAATGTTTCTTTGTGTTGTTCGGTCTTCATATCAACAATAATAAGTATTTTCACAAAAAAATATACAAATGTCATTATTTTATGCTTAATTAAGATAAAATATGTTATTTGGATCTTAAGTAAAATTGGATACATTGTATTAAACTTGCAAGCAGAAGTGCAAATATTAATGGAATTTAAATATTTGGTCTCTATAGTTTCAAATAAATGTACAACATAATTTGTAAATTCTACGTATTCCTATTACTATAGAGGCAATGTGTCAAAAGACATTTTGCCAATTGTAATTTAGAGGTATGTTCTTGTAACAATTTCATTTCTGTTGGAGATGTATTGAAATAATTGTACACAACGTTGAAGCAGGTATAAAAGATTCACAATTTTGAAATGACTTCATACAAACTGTTGACAAATACGCAAATGTCCCTAACGTACATGCAAAGACGTAATGGCGTCCGTGTCGAGTGACTTGCAGTCCGGTTTTCATGGTGTCGCCATCTCTGAGGTCCCTGGTTCGATCCCTAACTAACTAACTAACTTTTCTATATTGTCTGGGATCTGGGTGTTTGTACTACCATCGTCGTTTTCGATTTCGATAACACAACTGCTTTAGTTACTTATTTTGGGATCGGAGCAACGTATATTGTCTAATATAATATAGTCAATTATTTGGTCAAGTGTGAGTTATCCATAAAAATGACTACACTAAAAAAAAACAAAAATATAGAAGTTTGCTGCTGTCATCGAACCATTCGCCGCAAAACGCCAGAATAAAATTCTTCTGAACCTTATAAATTCTAAAACTACGCAGTTGCCCCACAGTACCCCGTAGCTGAGCATGGACGAAACCTAGCCGACAGTTTACCTTAATCTTCCTAGAGTGTAAACAAATTTGTATAGCTTTCTAGATTGCTATCGGCTTCCTCCGTTTTCTCATAACTAGCTACCGAATTGCCTCACAGTAGAAGACTTTAGCTGAGCACAGACGAAACGTCGCCGTGAAGGTCGTCGACGCAGCTTCTCGAGAGATAGTTTCCTTAAGTCTTTGTAGACAGTAAACAAATCTGTTTAGCCTTCTAAGCTTTCACCGTTTTCTCATAGATGACAATTACAATAACCTATACTTTCTAATTTGTTTCTCAAGTAACGTTACCAACAAGCTACCACCTAATCACTGTATGTTCCCGTCAGCTAGAGGAAGGCTGTGCGATTAACGCAAAAACCCGGAAAGTTGCTTTCTCATCCCCTTGATGAACCATTTCACTGTCAGCCATTTTCAACTCGTTTACGGGGGATGTTTTGTTGCTTTTCATACAGAAAACCATGTTGACGTTTTATAGCTGTAAAAAATTACAATGCAATGTAAATTCTTTACAAAAAAAGGTTTCATTTTCCATTGTTTTTTTTTATATTAATAAGTCTGTAAACGGATACGGGATATTTCGAAATTCTTGTTAAAGCAAACTTGAGAATCGAACATATTATTTTTTCGCAGAAAACGTGCTTCTAAGCAACGTGTGTTACGCAAACTAAGCACTTCTACTGTATGTTCTTTGATTTATACCATAATTGGCAAAATACTGAGAACTTCACTCGTTCCAAAGGTTAGCAACACTTTTTCTTTCAATTTCTTCTTTCTTTCGATCAGTTCAAATCCGGGAATGATGTGTGCACAAAACATACTAAGTAACAATTGTACAAAACACATACATAAATAATTAAGTTCTGTTAACAAACGCCGTATGATACGCTGGAAAAGATAAGTTATATTATAGGAGACACTAAATTGCCACAATTAGACAAGTTCTTCAAAGTTCAAGTAAACAGTTGTTTTTTCTACGATATATATTTTCATGACAATGTTTTTTTTTCATTATTAGCGAGAGGTACTGCTACTAAACAAACACAAATGTACGTGACTCAGATTTTTTTATACAACTAAGTGACGGAACGAACAAGTCGTGCAACTGGTGGTAAGCGACACGGCTGTCCCTAACAGTTACAGTACCACTCAGAGCTTTGAATCACAAAGATCTGAGGGGCACTGAGACGTAAATATAGTCTCATGTGACTGTAATTTCACTAGCACCCCTACTCTTCGAAACCGGAACGCAGTATTGTTCATATTACTGCTTGACGGCAAAAACAGGCAAAGTGGCAGGACTTCCCTGGACGAACTCTTTCACAAGGAGCTCTACTGCTGTAATTTTGGTTGTTTATGTGTGTTTCCATGGCACCCGCGATACAGGGTTTCCCTAGTGCGGGGCAACGAGTGAGTTGCGGTGTTCTATGGCAATGACACTGCTGGACGGCCTTCCGCATTTGTGCCAGAAGCGACACACCACAAAAATCCAACCGCCTCAATCTACTAGCGAGGCTGACTGGAACTAACCTGTTTGCAGACAAAGCAATTGGGTTTATTTTCGTGGATGACACATACGAGTACCACATTTCAGTGATCTCGTGGGCTAGATCGTGATCCTTCCAACGTGTCTCGGTTTCGGCTTTCAAGAGACCCTCATCATACGGAATGGTAATATCCACAAGAAATACCCTAGAATGCGATAGATCCAATATCTCTTCATCAGGCTTATAGAATAGTTATTATTATTATTAAAACCATAGGTACATGCTATCACAGAGATTAAAATCGTCGACTGAATTCACAAATAACCGTTATTAGAATTGTTATATTGAACAAAAACCTTCCAGTAATCTTGAATACGATCTCAAAACCTCACTTTGTGACAATCAAACGCCAAGTTCGAAATAACCGAATATCCTTGAGCATTATAATGTAGCTTTATTGCTAACGGTATTTTTGGAGGGTTATTCTATAGGAAAATTTATCTACCTGGTGCAACCCTTGACCTTTTCATGGTCCTATAAATCGTCCTGATTATTGAGTATTTCTACCACTTAATTCTCCGCAATTTCTTAATTAAATCTCTTTGTCCCAGTAGACGGCGTTCAGTCTAATCCAGTTGATGTATTCGCATAGCTTGGCTGTTAAACACTAAGGAGCTTAATACAAAGCTTTCGAGCTTAATTCCCTATAGGATAAACTTAGGAAAGAAACTTTATTGATTGATTATGTACAAGGTAAACATTCATCATTCAATCATGGCAGATATACAAGGTTTAACCAGATTTAGTCAAAAACCAAATAACATTTGAAACAACAGATACTCTTCAAATCATAAAAGATTGTGCTCTTTCGTACGTAATATAAATTAAGCCTTTATTACTAAAGTCTAATCGTCAGAGTTCTGGAACGAAGAAAATATACATGACGGGGAATGGCGCCAGTGGCCATTTACGGATAAACTGTCTTCCATAATTGCGGCGGTTTAGAATTTGGAACAATAATCAGATTATTTTGTATACTTAACTTCTATACACTTCGCTGTGGAAATATATCACGATTGATGTAATTTTAATGAGGATTCACATCAATGCCATTCCAAATCATAATAAAATGTCAGCCGGCATTTTCACCGCCTGCGCAGCCGCATTTTCACGTTGGCTAATCTGTCAAGGCAGGAGCCCTAACATTGCACGTCTTTTTTGTCGTCGTGTACTTTCAGGCGTAGTGAGCTGCTTGAATAGTTGATTTGGATGATGTCGTAGCAGGGTTCTCTATATATTACCACTGGAGGCTATTTGTTTTCAGTGGGCATGGGCATCGCAAAGAAATTCGTGGATCTCCATTGTTTTAACAGACGACTAGTGCTATGTAACGCAAGTGCATCGCAAAATTATGCGAATGTCCTCGTTGTTTGTATTCAAAAAATAACACAAAGAGTATCTGCTAAATCTTCAAAAATACCCATCGTTGCTGTTAATGTGCCGGGGACATATGCGTTTTAGTTTAATATTGTTCGTCTGTTTAATTGTAATCAAACTTCTCAATAAATTAATTAAACCTCATTTTATAACTTTGTCTAATTAAATGTACACACGTTCCTATTTTATTATATTAATTTCCATTCAATTGTATTGTTGCGCATGACATGGTACTTATTAAATGGTAACTACATTAATGTTTTGTTTTTAAATTAATATAATTATGTGCTTGTGTCATTCAATGTATTCAGTGTGGCCTACTATGTTATCACGTGTGTTCTGTTGCCGGATCCGCTGAAAATCAGTGTCGTAGCACTTGAATGTGAGACGACAACAAGCTGAGTGGGTCACGGCTTCCTTGGCAGCACAACACACACGCTTTGTACTCTATATATTATATGTATTTAGTTTCAAATCCTTATCAGTATTATTATTATATTATTATTATTATAAAATACATGTGTACTGTGTTTCAAGAAATAAATTATTTCTATTCTATTCGAATGTGTGCGTCCGTACACGGCGCGCGGGCAGGCGCGCACACATACAAACCGCGCTGCTACGTTTGTATGGAGTTACCTTACTTGTTCTTATTATACTGTGGTCGCATTGTCACTCAGAACTATAAATCTGAGGGGAACTGCCTCTGCGCCCGTCACCCTGAGACATAAGTTGACAAGTCCCATGTGCCTGTAATTTCACCAGCACCCTTACCTTTCTAAACCGGGACGCGGTAATGCTCATATTGCTGCCTGGTGGCAGAAATAGGAAAGGTGGCAGTACTTCTCTGGATGAACTCTATTTGTGTCATAATATATTTGTTCGAAATTAAAAAAAATGTCAAACTAACAAGATTTACTACTCTAAAATAATTTTGGCGACTAAATTCACGTTAACAATTGACACTATTTTTTTTTTCTTTTCAACGCACGCACTCAAAGCCCCGCACTAGGGAAACCCGGTATCACGGGTGCTATAGACATATCCATAGACAACCACAAATGACATCCAAACTCGCGTGGGAAATAAATGTAGGCCATGTGAATATTTATCCCGGAATCGTACCCAGGACCTCGCGACAGTCCAGGATGGTAATCGTTAGGCCGTCGAGGCAGTTAATTGTACAAGCATAGTGAAGTAATGACTAGCTGCTTCTCCTTCTTTCAATACATGTATTGTAAGTATGTGGGAATATATTTAGTAGTTGTATGTTATTATATTATATCAATTTTATGTATGTATGTATATTTATAACTATAATGTGTTGTTTAATAATTTCTATATGTATGTGTAAATGTTTATATCTAGCACCCCCGCTTTTATTCATGTTTAGTCTCTCTCCATCCTAAGGTTGTCTGAGAGAAATCGCTGTAAGCGATAAGACCGCCAATATGTTACCCTGCTAATGTATTTAATTTTTCTCCTGTGTCTAATCTCTCTATGTATGTGGTGTAAATATACCTACTTACTTATATAATGATATGTAAACAAGCCATTAGTTTTACTCTTAGCATATATGCTATGTAAAATATTTTATGTATAGGTGTTGGTTTTTTGATAAATAAACAAACACTGAAGATGAAGAAGCAGAAAAAGTTAATATCCAGTTCTTAAGTTTATGGTGGTACTACTCATATGAAATGAAATTTCAAGACAGTTTTGAAGGGTAACGGTGCTGGTGAAATTATAGGCACATAAGACTTGTCTCAGGGTGACGGGCACAGTGGCAGTGCCCCTCAGATCTTTACGATTTAAAACTCCAAGTGGCAATGCAACTGCTATGGACAGGCGTGTCGCTTACGCTTATTCGTCACATCACATGGTATAATAAAAAAAAAACGATAATATTTTATCACGTATGTTTCTTTTTCCAAACAAACGTTTCTAGTCCTTTACAATTGTCGTAGCCACGGTTGACTCTAAAAAGTTAAATTTTAATTACATCAATGAAATGGTACGCGAGAAATGTATTAAATAAACCATTCGATGGAAATGGATTAACACAACAATCGTCCACTTTCGTAAGCTCGAATAGTTTCAAAGCATGGATTTTATAAAGTAACATTCTACTCGACCAAAATGTTACCTTACGTGTCTTATTCACCGTATATGTGGTAACCAAAAAACAGGAGTGTCCTATCATAAAAACAAACGAGAGGGTTAATCGGGCATCCCGAAATTACTCACAAGACCCTTTTTATCGTATATTTTCTTATAATATCTTCATAAAGTTTGCATAGGCAGATGATATATTATGAGATTATTACATTTTTTTAACGTCGATAAACTTTGTGTTATGAGTCTTTATTCTTCAGCTACACTAAATAGATTTTATAGAGTATTTAGTGGTGATAATACAGTTTCGTCATTTCAATTAGAAGCAGTACAGTTCCTTGTGAAAGAGCTCGGCCAGGGAAGTACTGCCACCTTATCTATTTCTGCCGCCAAGCACTAACGGAGCATTATTGCGTTGACCTTCGCGATACGAAAGTTTGTCTTTTAAGTATTTACTACATAATATGGTACTCAATGTAAGTGTAGAATAACTTATTCAGTGAGATGAGATGAAGGATGCTAATGAGTGTTGTGTTTAGTTGCCGTTTTGAAGGCAAGATATGTTCTTGTTAAGGTAGGTGTTCTTTGTTTAGGGCCGGCTTTACTAACGACTATTTTAACGCCTCAAAAGGTACTAATATAGAAGTCCATAGGTGGTGGTTTAGAGTAGCAGTAGAGCTCCTTGTGTAAGAGTTTGTCCAGGGAAGTACTGCCATCTTACCTATTTCTGCCGCCAAGCATTAATGTGAGCATTATTGGGCTCCGGTTTTTAAAGGGTGCTGGTGAAATTACAGGCACATGACACTTGTCAAGTTATGTCTCAGGGTGACGGGCGCAGTGGCAGCTCTGAGTGAGACTGCAACCATTGTTTAACGGCTCATGCGATGCGCTCCTCCTACCGCAAAATGGCGGCTATTTGGTTTCGCAAATTAGAAAAGCATTCAGTTTAAATACAAGTTTTTATAAATAAAAATTATTATTCTGCATTGCTAAATAAATACCCTCCGTACTACTAACAAAAACATCTCAAATAAAGGCAGTATTACACCGCAAAACCTGCACTTAAAAAGCACTACTGAAATTTTTGGTGTACTTGGTTAAATATGATAATATTCCGTTTGAGTGGTTCTAACGTTTACCATGAAATTACTCCTTAAAGTATAGTTTATAAACATTTATATTCAGGGTAAACTTAAAAAACGCTACTTACGGTATGTTTTCAATAAATAAACACCGAAATCACCAGCCCAAACAATAACACACACGATTGTCGTGACGTATCTTTGAAGTTGTTTATTTTTTTTAAATGACAGACCCAGGCATTAAAAACTTTATGGTTTGCTAGAGTAGTTACCGAAATAGCAATTAATATTAGTTCTTTTACCTGTTTTAACTTCGATATCCGATAAATCGGTATAAAATCATCACAGGCACCTCTATCGGGTGAGCGGATAATAAGAACAAGTATAGTAACTCTGTAGAAACGTAACTGCGCGGCTTGTACACGTGTAACATGCTTTTCATTATTTATACGAATGTGCGCGTCATTTGCGTCTATGCGTGCATTACTTTGTACGGTTTTACCATACTTATCTTACTTTACTATGCTGCAACTGCTATGAACAGGTATGTCACTTAATCCAGGAGCACGACTTGCTCGTGTCATCACTTAGTATTATAAAAACAGAATACAGTTTAATTTCCCAGATGACGTGTCAATCGCAAAAACCAAAGAACTCGATATACAAAGATTGTAAGATTACTGGGCACTTTGCCCCAGGCGTAAGCCTTCGATGAATTTTTTATCCTCATTTTTCCTCTTCTCCCATATTTCGAATATTATTTTCTTTTAAACAATATCACATAAATCTCAGGGAAAGTAATCCTTACGAAATTAGAGACATATCTGTACATATTTTGGGGTTCTTTCTGATTTGATAAACAAGTAAAACAATTTCGCGTGTATACAATAATATCGTTTACATTCTCTAATAATTCAATTGAATATATCTTTACAGTAAGTAGTACTTTGTAATAAAATTGGTATTCTGTGAAAGCGTAATCAGGCAATAAGCCAGACTATTATTTGTAATATTAAAGGCACCAGTGGAGAGGTGTAAGGGATAGAACTCGATTTCCATCGGCATGCGTAAAATTTTCTTCGTATTATCAAAAGATTGTACTAGACAGCTCGCATACCCCACATATTAAAAAAAAACTGTATTCAAAACTTTTGAACGACTGTTTAGCCGTAGCGCGATCTATGACAAATCTATAAAAGTATTTCGTCACCCAGGTAGGTAACTTTACAGCTACCAGCCCTGGCGAGAGATATCTCTATTGGCTGTAAATAAATTATTATTTAATGGATATTCAATTATTTTTTTGTGAAATTACTGCACTAGTTTCATTGACTTACAATTATATGGACGTCGGGTCCGCGTTAAAAGTGCCCGAACTTATAGGGCGTTAAAATCGTATACAGAGCGTCATTCACGCTTTAGTCTTCGTTTGTTCCACTGACAGCGAAGCAAGCAAAATTAGACAGTACTGCGATGACATTACAATTTAAATTCAACGTTTTAGCTTTTTCATATTCCTTTACATGTCACTACGTTTAAATAGGTTGACTTGGGACATTTTTTTCGTGGTTTTTGTATTAGACCCGTCGTCCATTTATTTGTAAGTCAATGACTAGTTTGTTGTAATTACAAACAAACACATGGAAAAATTCATGAAGGTTCATTCACGAAGAAGTCATTCCTGAAGAAGCTGGTTCCTTCCGTGGCTTAGTTGGCATAGCGTCTAGCAAGGTTTGCCAGAAGACGTCGGTTCGAATCCAGCCAGATCGAAGTATTTTTTTCTATATTCGATCTTTGCATTAATAATTATAACAAGCTAGTGGAGTAATTTCACAAAAAATAATTTAATATCCATTAAGAATAATTTAATTCAATCATGTTATTGCTGTCACAGCCATATTTTCTTTTATACAAGAACGTTGACGGGATTAGCCGTCATTGATAAACCGTTATTATTATATTGAACCAATATAAGCTCTACAGTACAAAGAAAAATAGTGAGATTTTGGTATGCGGCACTATTTAACTATTATTTATGAACGAGTATCCGTCATCTACAAAGGACTGCAGATCATGACATCACAAATATATACAAAAATGGCATAATTATATTACGAAAATAATTCCGAATATATTTAGGGACAGTTGTCGACCAAAACCTAAATACCTGGTTTAAACTAACTTGAAAAAAAGAGGAGGTTCTCAATCCGACTGTATTTTTTTAGTGTGTATGTTACGCGAAGCCAGGATTTGTGAATTGATTTTGATGATTGTTTTTGAAAAAGGGTTCTTCAGTATTAGTCCATTCAAATTTGAAGAAAATACTCCACCTCTTAAGGCAAATTATGGCATGTATCCGATTTGGCACACTTTCCGGTAACCGATTGTTATTTTTTTAGTTTCTTATAATATGTACATATAAGCAAAGTTTGAAATGAATGGTTAAGTTATGTAAGCCGAGGTCAACCTTTCACCACGTCCCCTTCAAGCTTGCTCTATAAATTTTTTACGACCCTTTTTTCCAAATCACCAAACCATCTCAATATTCCCTTAGCCTCGGCAATAAATAATACATCATCTTTCAGATTGCCACGCTCTTAAATTACTGGTACTGGACTTTACTCTGTACGACTTATACCACACAAACTGCTCAACCCTCTTATTTCTACATCATTCACCCTACTTTCATACTTTTTTTAATCGACCTTTTTTACGTATGTTACGCGATAACCTAGGCATTTGTAAACCGATTTTGATGATTCTTTTTTTTGTTGGAATAAGGGTACCTCAATATTGGTCCCATTTAAATTTTAACGAAAGATTCCACCTCTAAGGGTAGCAAAATAGGGGATACATCCAGTTTATTGGATTTCAACAACGTTCCGTTAACCGTTTTCAATAAAACTTGGCAAATAAATGTAATTCTACAAACTTTTGAAGGTGGTTTATTTTTTGCCATACCCATCATTCGCTACTACATCTTAGGTTTGGAACGATTACGCCCAGATGAACAGCCAAATGTTCCTTTTTTAATATGCTTTGCTGGTTTCGTAAAAGCTTGCTGAGCACCATTTATTTGGTTTGCGGCATATTTTTGTTTTTTAAAGTGGATTAAAAACTTGCTTTTTCCGCAAATGCAGTTCCTATTTCGTATTCAATAGCAACTGTTGATTTAAAAAAAGTATTTACGGCTATGTTCTTAAAAAACATACTCATGTAGTGATCTTCGCTAAGCTTTATTAATAGATGGAAATTATTCTGTTCTGTTTTTATTTTGTATCTTTTTCTTTATTTTTTTTCCTGAAATTTCGTTGTTTTCGTTTTCTTTTATTGGAATTTTGTTTCTTGTTTCTTTGTTTTTACAAAATCCGGGAAATATAATATTAGTAAATAAATATGGCTGTTTACAAAAATAACAGAAACAGACCAAAAAATTTAGTTGACGTAGTGTTCATTGGAGGTATCGCTTTGTTCAGTTAGTCGGATATTCCGTACGTTACATGGAATTGATAAACGACAACGTCAACTCAAGATCGTGAGATCTAACTCTTTAGACCTTGGAGTTGTTATTAATACAAAGATCGAACACTAAGAAAACTTCCTTCGGTCCGTGTGGATTCGAACCAGCGCCTTCAGCATACAGTGCCTGACGCTCTCCCCACTGAGCTACGGAACGAACTAGCACACCTTACGATTTTTTCTATGTGCTTGTTGCAGTATCTTTCTTTTTAGTTTTTAACGACTTCTTTACCGTAGCGCCATCAGTGAAAAATCTATGAAAGTTCATGTCTAGTGGTGCGCCTTGTGGTAAGCGACACGACAGTTCCTGCGCCATTCAGATCTTTAAATCGTAAAGATCTGAAAGGCACTCACATAGCTCCTTTTACCCTGAGACTTAAGTGGAAAAGCCTTCAAAACTAGGATGCAGTAATGCTGATATTACTGCTTGGTGGTAGAAATAGGTAAGGTAGGTAAGGCAGTACTTCCCTGGACGAACTCTTCCATAATAGATAATTTTAGTAGCAAATTCTCTATTGCTACTAAAAGGTCATAAGCGGTCAACAGTGTGCAATAGAGAAAGAGAAAGAAATATTATATAACCTAATAGACAAATAAAAAATACCGATTTTTATTTAAGGAGAGGCATTTCAACGCGAGCCTAGATTAGAGGTGAGGTGAGGTTACCGCAAAACACGCCCAGTAAATTAATATTAATGAAATAAGGAACAGGCGGAGAAAATTTGCCACAGATCCGACATCGACAAGTGCCCGATGGCGACTAACGGGGTAATTTACAAATTTTGATATATTTTGACGAACAGGTCGTGCGCCTGACGGTAAGCTACACGCCTGTTCACAACAGATGCAGTGCCACTCAGAGCCGTCACCCTGAGACATAAGTTGACAAGTCTCATGTGCCTGTAATTTCACCAGCACCTCCCTTAAAACTGGAACACGACAATGCTGACATTACTGCTTGGAGGCAGAAATATGTAAGATGGCAGTATTTCCCTGGACGAACTTTTTCACTTGGAGCTCTACTACTACTATATAACTAAAAGGGCTTCAGTTGAACATGGGCGGCAGTACTTTCCTGGACAAACTCTTTCACAAGAAGATTTTCTGCTACTAAATGAACAACTATAGGCAGTACTTTTTTCTGCGCTCTAAAGAAAGTAAATTGTAGAAATACTTGGTAGAAATTTGTTATTATGAAGTATAGGATAGTAGCTCTAAGTAACGAGTCTATCTCATCCCGTTTTCGTTTGTCCTCTGCGCAAAGCCTTATATTTAATCCCTTACGTACGCAAATATACCGCAAATAATTCATATCAAATAAAGGCCAAGATCATTCGGGTTATTCTAGATATCGAGCACAATTTGTGCGGAAGATTATGCCTACAGAAAGTGAGCTGAGGCGGCCATTTCACCGATATCATGTTCCATAATTAATACCATCGATAGACCTTCTAAACTAATACCGTTACAAGTACAATATCAAAACCTTTGACATTTACAAAATCGCTAATCAAAATTGCAGTCTAAGTAACATTTGCAGTTAATAAAATTCAACATGAATTTCGATGGTTGAAAATGTTATTTGTAAAATGTTAACACTCTCGCAGGACTGTATTACTAACATCTTAAACAACACCTTTTGTTCCATGACTGACAGCCTCTGTGGTTGGTCCGAGGTCCCGGATTCGATACCCGGCCGGGTCAATGTAGAAACTAATTTTTCTATATTGTCTCGGATCTGGGTGTTTGTGGTACCGTCGTTGTTTCCGATTTCCATAACACAACTTCTTTAGCTACTAACTTTTAGATCAGAGCAACGCATATGATGTTATTTATTATTTGAAGACGTCAACTGCTGAACATAGGCCTCCCCCAAAGATTTCCAGACTAGCCGATCGCACGCGATGTGCATGCATCGGTTACCGCCGCCTTTACCGTGTCATCCCTCCATCTAGTAGGGGACCGATCTACTGAACTCCTTCCGGTCTGTAGTCTCCATTCGAGAAATTTTCTGACCCAACGGCCATCAGTTCTACGAGCTATGTGTAACCTACCCTGCTACTTTAAGTTCTTATATATATGTATATCATATATTATTAATGCAGTTATCCTCCCGCCTATTAAACAAATTATTATTTAATTATTATTAGTGTTGTCTTTATTTTCATGTTTAAACTAACACTAGCTTAAGTACTTTTTATTAACAAATATTATGGATCACGTTGTCTGAGAATAAAATTATTATTATTATTATTGTATTTATTTTAAACTCTCGCCTCTCCCAAGGATTAAAAGATTAATTTTGAATTTTTAAATGGGAGAGGCAGTATTTCCCGGCAATGGCACAGTCGGCCGGGGTCAGGGACTCAGGTCCAACAATCGGCGAACAATACGTGCCGTATCGAGCAGGACCGCCTTCTGCATTTGTGCTGGAAGTGACACGCCACAGAAATCCAACCGTCTCAAGCTGTTAGATAGGCTGACTGAAATTAACCCATTTGCGAACAAAACAATTGGGATTATTTCAGTAGAGGCCACATCCCCCATGTCGGTGATCTCGTGCGCCAGGTCGAGATACTTCCGGCGTTTCTCGGTTTCAGCTTTCACGAGACCCTCGTCATGCGGGATGGTAACGTCCACACGAAATACCCTCGACTGCGATCGATCCAATATCACAATATCAGGCTTATTCGCAAGAATAGTCCTGTCCGTGATAATAGATCGATCCCAGTAGATTTTGGTGCGGTCATCTTCGAGTATTGGCTCCGGTGAATACTTGTAATATGGCAACCTCTGTTGCACTAGTCCGTACTTGAGAGCGAGCTCTTGGTGTAATATTTTGGCTGCCTGGTTGTGTCTGTGCAAGTACTCAGTGTAAGCAAGATTTATTATTATTATTAATATTATAATTCTTCGTATATATATTATTATTAATAATTCGTTAGATTTTACTTTTTTTACGTACAAAATTAGATATATTTAAATAGATCGTTCTATTTTGTTAAAACTGAGCAAAAGGAAAAGATTGCGCACTACCAAAATTATTTTTATGAATGACAACATGCTTTGCTTAACAACTTACTACCAAATATAGATTGGTAAATTCACTATGTTTTGTTAAAAGTCATGGACCAAAAGTTGTTGTTTGTACAGTCTTACGAGATTGTTCGAATTTTACAAATAACCCTCTGTATTGTATTGGAGTGTGTGAACGTACAAAATGGAAGCCAATTCTTTCAAGATAGTTATAGGTTTTGGTGACAATAAAAAACAATTGTCTCACGATCGAAAGAACAGAATATTTAATGCTACCTTTGGCAGCAAAATATACACCGAAGCGAAACTGTTTCTTGAAACTTGAGTACCATTCGATTTGAGACTGCTTTTAAAATGAAATTGGTACACTATCTTGCTGGTTCAGCGTTGCTGTTAAAATCACTGTTTCCACTAGTTACAAGTCAAAAGACTGAATGGTAGTTAAAGATACTGTGATTTAAACAGCCCACCGGCGCAAAGTTGTGTGACGGTTTTAGACGTCGCCTATTATTACAGGCTCACTGTTATTAATTTCCTTAACAAAATAGATTGTGTTGGCAAAAAAAATACAATTACAATTCAAAACTTAAGTACTAAACAGTAATAAGAGAACATAATTTGAAGAATAAATGTTTCAAATTCTTTTTGAATGATATAGAAGCCTAGATAAAGAAAGTTAGCCAGCAGATTAATAGACTACATAACGCTTTCGCTTTGAAGATTTTTTTTAATGGTACCAAGTAACCGGACGAACCAATCGTACGCCTTGTCGGTAAGCATCACGCGTATCTATAACAGTTGTAGTGCCACTCGGAACTTTAAATCGTAAAGATCTGAAGTGCACTACCACTACGCCTGTTACCCTGAGACATAAGTTGACAAGTCCCATGTGTAATATTCACATTAAGCCGGGTACAGATACTGTAGAGAGGTTCCAGTGTGTACTGGTAAAACAGTCTTCACTCGCCAGAATGAGGACCTGATTCTTGTCAGCTCGTTATGAACTGTGTACACTAGTGAGTATCCGGCTTTATTGCTGGGCGGCAGTGCTGCTACGGGAAGAAGTCAAAACACGACAGTTACAAAAATAATAATATCGATAAAAGGTATCCAGATATTTCGTAGTCTCGTGCTGTGAACGGTTACACCGGCCTTTGTGGCACGTCTTCATTTCGTTTGTAGAACAAATTACTTGTCTCAAAGACTTTCGGCTTTCAACCTTTAAGAGCTAGGAGTACCTTTGTTATTTCCTTCAATATCAACAGAGAATATAATATTGTAATATTGTGACATCCCAATGCCAACTGAGTTTATATTGGTATTCAAAGCCGTTTTGTATTGATTTTCGCCTACGTAATCTTATCTTTTGAGGTTCCTTGTTACACGGTTATATGCTAGATAGAAGTAAGGTTTCAATATTATACTTATAGTTGACACAATGTGATCGATCCGTTTTGATAGTTGCGAAAGTTTTATTAGTTGCGTTCTGGTTTGGAAAGATGAAGGTGCTAATAAAAATGGAAGTGAATAAATGACACAAGCGCAGCTATTTTATTAATTTAAGCGGAGGGAGGGTGCAGTTAATTCTGCATGAAAAATATTCCGCAAAGTGAGCCTGAATCTATTAATTAGATAAAGGTGCTGGTGAAATTACTGGCATATGGGACTTGTCAACTTATGTCACAGAGTGACGGGCGCAGTGGCAATACCCCTATGTAAATTCTTTGTATTATAAAAAAAACACATTGTAAAGTTGAAATGAAACTGTTTAATTAAGACATTGTTTTTTATTGCCGCATTATGTTACATACATGTAGGATACATTTAAACTATAGTTTTTGCGTGAATTAAAAAAAAATAGTGTTGTAATCAATTGATACTTGAGTTTCACCGTCTCAAATAAAAACTATAAAAATACTAACTTAATTAAATATTGATATGCCCAGTGTTTACAGTTATAAAACCAGATTTTGGTTCTTTTTCTGAAAATTTTGAATTGGCTTCTTTGATTTTTATCTAACGGCATCCAGCTTGGGTACACGCGCAGTTATTGGCCATCTTGGTAGTTAGACTAGACTAGACTTTGCGTTCGTTTGTTTTTGGTGTCTTTCTCTTGTAACTGCGTATTGCATTTGAT
The DNA here is from genome assembly GCF_003589595.1 of Hyposmocoma kahamanoa. Classification (NCBI taxonomy): domain Eukaryota; kingdom Metazoa; phylum Arthropoda; class Insecta; order Lepidoptera; family Cosmopterigidae; genus Hyposmocoma; species Hyposmocoma kahamanoa. Next base: position 818,822 of record NW_020655294.1, read on the forward strand.
GTATATCTGTTAAATACCATGTATAATAATTGCTAATACACTCTAACAGGCCTGAACAAAAACAAAAAAGCATAAGCATAAGCAACCACAAATTATATTATATTATATATATTTATATTTTACAACTTTAAATAAATGTATGTAACATTGCTCTGATCCCACAGTAAGTAATTACTGCTGTAATATAATAATAATAATATTAGACAACATCATATGCGTTGCTCTGATCTAAAAGTAAATAGCTAAAGAAGTTGTGTTATGGAAATCGGAAACAACAGACCCGAGAAAATATATTTATTTATTTATTTTTATTTCGGGCATCCAACAGCTTACAATATATTAACAATTTGAAAGATAAACAATCCCAAACAACTACGCCAATTACAGGATACCCCAAACATTTTTCAAACTTACAAACTTCCGTTAATAATAAATTTTGACATGTTTATATGTACTCTAAAACTTGTAAAAAAGTATATGTATATTATATGACTGTGAAATATACATTAGTAGTAATATGACTTGTTCTTCATTGTGTAGATGATGAACAGGTGTTGTTTATGTGAGAACGTGTGTGTGTGTGTGTGTGTGTGTGTGTGTGTACATGTGTACATGTACATATAGAAAAATTAGTTTCCTGGGACCTCGGACCAACCACAGAGGCTGTCAGTCAGGAACAAAAAGGTGTTGTTAGTGATGTTAGTAATACAGTCCTGCGAGAGTGTTAACATTTTACAAATAACATTTTCAACAATCGAAATTCATATTGAATTTTGTTAACTGCAAATGTTACTTGGTGATTTTAGACTGCAATTTTGATAAGCGATTTTGTAAATATCAAAGGTTTTGATATTCTACTTGTAACGGTATTAGTTTAGAAGGTCTATCGATGGTATTAATTATGGAACATTATATCGGTGAAATGACCGCCTCAGCTCACTTTCTGTAGGCATAATCTTCCGCACAAATTGTGCTCGATATCTAGAATAACCCGAATGATTTTGGCGTTTATTTGATATAAATTATTTGCCGTTTACGGCCCTCAGAGTGTAGACTGCAGAATGTAGATTGTAGAATGTAGACCATAGGAATATTTCTCCTGGCCCGGGAATCGAACCTAGGAACACTGAGTCTTCAGTCAGTCAGTTAAGAAACTAGTGGAGTAATTTCACAAAAAATATATTAATGTTATGTTAGTAAACCATCATGATGTCGTCTCAATTCGGCAACTTTTGTCCAACACATAACTTTGAAAAAACACTCACTTACTCCATTTCAGTCCGTTTAACGAACCCCAGACGACTCGATCGATACCTTTTCGTCTCGTACGCAACTTCGCAAAACACCACGCATATATTCTTTTGCTTCTTTAGTACATTCCTTTACTTTAAATTAAATTCTAATTTGCGTTATTTCGCCATGAATAAAATAGAATGTAAAAAGACCGTCAAATTCTGGCTTAAGAATAAAACTTACAATGAAACTTGCTGGAAGTTTTAGTTGCAGTATCTTAATTGTTTTTACATAACCATTAATTTATAACTACTAATTCAGAAAATCTGTTTTTAAGCTGTAATATTAAGAAGTATGAGCGAAAAGAAAAGACGAAAAACACAGGTACACATTTATGTATATTAGGCATTGCAGTTACGCATTTGGTTCTAACATTAAAATGTATAGTTTTACTATGAAGATTGTATAATTTAAGGTCCTTTCTTATTGTTTATTTTAATAACTGTATAAGTATGTATAAGTATAACTGCCTCCGTGGCCGAACGGTTACCATGCCGGACTGCCACGCAGAGGTCCCAGGTTCGATTCCCGGGCCGGGCGAAATATTTGTATGACCTACATTTATTTCTCTCGTGAGTTTGGGTGTAATTTGTGGTTGTTTATGTGTGTCCATGGCACCCGCGACACAGGGTTTCCCTAGTGCGGGGCTATGTTGAGTGTGTGCGTTATTATTATATTATTATATTATATATTTTAATACAATCATAGCTTTATTTACTTATTTTCATTGTATCGAATTAAGTTACATTCAAATAAATTTATCTTATCTTAGGTCAATGTATATTATCATAATATTCATTACAGTCAGTAAGTTGTTTTACCTAGAACTTAAGACCAATGCACCTAAAAAAAATCTAAACGATTACAAACTCATACAACTTCGAACGGATTTCTCGTGAGAATCTAGTAATCTTGTTTACGATTTATCGATTCAAATTCCTAGTTATGTTGCGTAGACAGGTGTCAAAACGGGCCTATTGGATTGTGACGACTATAGCTGCTATAAATGTCCCAATCGATTTGTACAAATTTGTCATATTATTGACAATGTTTTCTACACCATATTTTTAACCAACTTCAAAAAAAGGAGAAGGTTTTCAATTCGTGTGTATTTTTTTTTTGTGTATTTTACGCGATTACATTTTTGAACCGATTTTCATGATTCTTTTTTGTTGGAAAGAGGGTACCTCAGTGTTGGTCCCATTTAAATTTGAAGAAAATATTCCTCCTCTAAGGGTGACAAACTAGGGGATTAATCCGGTTTCAACCGATTATTAACTTTTAAGTTTCAGTTTGTATGTTTGTACGCAAAGTTTGAAGTATGATCCTTTTAAAAAAATATATGATATGTACGAATAACGTATCCTTGTGTAATGCATATTCGATATTTTATTGTGTACATTTCGATACTACGAACAAATTTTATCAGAAATCTGTTATTGATGAAGGTGTAGAAACATGGTGTATCAATTTCCTTTTCTACAAATTCCTACTTTAGGTACTTTAGAACTATTCTATTCCAACGAACATGTATTATATATAACATATACTTGAATTTCATGTATCGTATTTTGTTAACAAATGTCTAGACAAAACATTACGCCTAACATTTCTCCAATTTGTCTCTTGACATTAATTGCCCTCACACATTGATGATGAAATAGATACAAATTACGCGGAGAAGTAAAATACAATTTAGTTGTAGCTTGAAAAAGGAAATTACTCAGCATATGCCAAATTCTCCTTTATTGACAGTCGTGTCAAAGAAGTACTAAATGTAGAAGTTATTTATGTACAAGATACAAAAGAGACGGCTATGACAAAATTTTCGATAGAAATATATATTAAAAATATATTTTTATATAATAACCTGAAAGCAATTACGAGTATATCATTTATTCCTATTATAGGTTAACAAATCGCATGTGAAATAGTCAAATTAACAACCTAAAGATACTGGTTTGCAACAAAAGGTACTAAAATACAAAGAAAAAACTTTTTCAACAATTCATAACCTTTTTTTTATAATATCAAGTGACGCTACATGCCTGTCCATAACACTTGCAGTGCCACTCAGAGCTTTAAATCGCAAAGATTCCGCCCGTCACCCTGAGACATAAGTTGCCAAGTCCCATGTGCCTGTAATTTCACCAGCACCCTTACTCTTCTAAACCGCAACGCAGTAATGCTGACATTAAAAAATGGCGGCAGAAAAAGGTAAGGTAACTTCCCTGGACGAACTCTATCACAAGTAGCTCCTCTGTTACTAAAAAAAATCGCGGTCTGTATCGTGGCGGGCTCAAAAGTTCCCATTATACTGGCAGCATGGCCTCGCTGGACGGCAATGGACACTTGTTCGCCGCTCACGCGATGCGCTCCTCCTACCGCAAAATGGCGGCTATTTGGTTTCGCAAATTAGAAAAGCATTCATTTTAAATACAAGTTTTTATAAGTAAAAGTTATTATTCTGCATTGTTAAATAAATACCCTCCGTACTACCAACAAAAACATCTCAAATAAAATGCAGTAATACACCGCAAATCCTGCACTTAAAAAGCACTAATGAAATTTTTGGTGTACTTGGATAAATATGATAATATTCCGTTTGAGTGGTTCTAACGTTTACAATGAAATTACTCCTTAAAGTATACTTTATGAACATTTATATTCAGGGTAAACTTAAAAAACGCTACTTACGGTATGTTTTCAATAAATAAACATCGAAATCACCAGCCCGAACAATAACACACACGATTGTCGTGACGTATTTTTGATATTGTTTATTTTTTTTAAATGACAGACCCAGGCATTAAAAACTTTATGGTTTGCTAGAGTAGTTACCGAAATAGCAATTAAAATTAGTTCTTTTACCTGTTATAACTTCGATATCCGATAAATCGGTATAAAATCATCACCGGCACCTCTAGGTGTGGTATGCGTCTACGGCTGCATGTATCGCGTGAGCGGCTAAAAGAACCACGACCCCGGTGATCGCAGAGAGTAGAGATGAGAGACCTGTAAATAGTGCATCTAAAGTAACTTATTAGACACGAATGTAAATTGTGATTGTTGATGGTTATTGTTGTATAATATCAAGCGACGGAACGAACAGGTCCTCCTCCTAAGCGACACGTCTATACAAAGCAATTACTGTGTCATTTATAGCTTTAAACCACAAAGATCTGAGCAGCACTGCTTCTAACTATGTTAAGAACTAAACTACATTAAAAAAATTTTGATTGAAAAGTCATATTACAAAATTGAAGTCTATGTGTTAGATAAAGATGTATGAAAAGACGACATGGCTCTAGATTCCACACAAATTTGATTCAAAGTGTCTTCCATAGCATTTAAGTTCATTTGAAAAGAGCAATCCTAGAGTTTCTTGCTCATTCTTCTCAGGGAAGTCAGCGTAGTGAACGAGCAGTAGCTTGAATGTGACGTGACGTGGGTTGTGACGTTTTCAAGTGTACATTTATTTTACCTATAGAATAAATGACTTTGACTCTTCGTCCATCACCCTGGGATATAAAGTTGAAAAGTCCCATGTGCCTGTAATTTTACCCCCATAGCCTTCAAAGTTTCGCCAACTCTAAGGTCCCGGTTTTGATCCCCGGCGGGGTCAGTCAGTAGAAAAACTAACTTTTCTGTATTATTTCGGATCTGGGTGTTTGTGGTACCGTCGTTGTTTCCGATTTCCTTAACAGATGTGCTTTAATTACTTAAACGATGGAAGTAACGTATATCTTGTTGTCGAATATTTATATACTGAAACCTGTATGTGTGCAACCTGTACCTGTAGAAAGGAGATTAAAAATCTTATGACCAACTGTTACAGGCAGACGTGTCGCTTACCAACAGACGCGCGACTGGTTTACCCCGTTTTCGTAGCAAATATAGGTACGCATGAATGCTATGCTGGTTTTGCGCAGATCTATAATTCTGCAGTAAAAAATATTGGAAAGGCTAACAAAGACGATATTTTCAAGCGGAAAATCATTCATTCCTTGACATCTCTTGGCAGATTTCCAACGAGATACCTATAGCAATTCCCAGAAATATCTTTTCGGTGTTGCCCTTACAAATTTCGAATAATGAGTTTTTTTAACTCGAGCTCGAGGTCAAAGTGTATTCCACAATAAATAACGGGCCTTTAGAGAAAAAGATTTCAAAGAAGTCTTTGTCGAATCGCCTAAGGGATGATAGGGTACTAGAGATGCGATCTTTAAAAATACGTAATATTCAACCGTTACAAACATTTTTTGATTCAGTTAACGAAAGCAGAATGTCAATTAGAGAGCACGTTATTTAATTCAACACAAAGCACAACACAGAACTTGGGGGTTCAAATTTGCAATTTAAAAGGAGACAGTTGTGTAGTCCGAATCTACGTACGAATTTCATACAACAAATTCATTTTATACAATATTCATTATTATCAATCAAAGTCAAGGTCAAAGTCAAAGACTCACATTTATTCCACAGGTAAAATAAATTTACACTTGAAAACGTCACATTTAAGTTACTGCTCTTTCACTTTTCTGACTTCCCTGAGAAGAACGAGCAAGAAACTCAAGGGATTGTTCTTTTCAAATAAACTTAAATCCTATATACCTGTAATTTCACCAGGACCCTTAAAATAATAATAAAGTGTTGGTACAATAAAGGGTTACTTACAGTATCAATAGTGAGGTCAAATCTAAATTAATTATCGAAAAAAATGTAATCAAATGCGGGTCGCATAAATTTTAAATTTACTACTAGTATTGCAACGGGTAGCCGATTAAAAAGTTTTAATGGAACGAATATAAAAATGTTTACTTAATATATCGTCAATACGAAACTGCTTTGTTTTGCATTGAGCTTTGACGCGAGTTTGCCTGAGCTAGAAATTGCGTTGGCCAGCGATCCCATAAGTGACGATCGTATTAAATTTCATTTTAAAATTTTCGAATTTGTGTCGAAAAATTTACATTCTATAAATTTTACCGCACGTCACTATTGACAACATTGTATGTATGTGTATGTGTATGTATCAATGACCTCCTTCAACGTGAATTAATACGAAACTTGATGAGCGGACAAACGTCAAAACGGCCATCTTAGCGTGCCGGTACTATAATTATTATCAGAACTGAAATATATAAAAACATCCATACTTCAAATTAACAGGTAAAAATAATAACTAATACGCGTATCTCAAGAACTCTTGCCTCCTCTTTTCACTTTCGCAATTTAATATATACATTTAATTCTTCTGAATTTGGGTACGTGATACAATTTATTGTTTTCGAACGAAGTCCAAAGTAGTACACATCTTGACAGATAGCTCAATTTGTTCTTCAATTTTTCTTCTAAGACAAACTATTTTAGATATTTGGGGCATTGCCAGGGGTCTGAGTGAAATTGTGTTACATCACAACAAATTTAACAATGCCGATGTCTTAGGGATACCGTACATCCGAACACACGCATGTAACCAGTAAGAATTAACTCTCATCCCGCAATCTGCGAGCTTAAGATTAATATGAATAAAATAAGAACAGGCGAAGAAAATTTGATACAGATCTGACGTTGACAAGCACCCGATGGCGACTGACGGGGCAGCGGGCGGTGCGGCGTGTAGTTAAATCGCTGGGCAATTTTCAAATTCTGGGATAAATGTAAATTTAATACCTTGCTTCAGTTGAAAACCAAAAGTCAGTTGGTTCTCTGTAGCATTTAAAGATAAATTATCTCCTTATAAAATTAATGTGCAAAGATAGATATTTTACTCATATCTCATCAGTCAATTTTAATTTCATAAATCATAACTCAAAGGCGATCTTTTAGTTCTTAATCATAATT
>NW_020655294.1:826361-844088 GCF_003589595.1 Hyposmocoma kahamanoa
TTTAAATTGTAATGTCATCGCAGTACTGTCTAATTTTGCTTGCTTCGCTGTCAGTCGAACAAACGAAGACTAAAGCGTGAATGACGCTCTGTATACGATTTTAACGCCCTATAAGTTCGGACACTTTTTAGCGCGGACCCGACGTCCATATAATTGTAAGTCAATGGTTTATTGTCGTGTATTGTTAACAAAATATACATTAAATATTGGTTGTGTTCCATAATTTTATTTACTCGTAGAAAAAGTATTGTATGCAATCATTACATAATTAGGTCTAAAATCTCGTACCACGTTGCATTAAATACTATTATTTTATTTTGTTACTCGCCTTCACATCGCCATCTTTATTTCATCGTTAAGCAAATCACACTTGTAATCGTCATATTGACTGAATTTTACTGCTATTTTTGAGGCAGATTCCCCTAAGACGGATGAGCAAGATTCTTTCGGAGTTGCTCTTTGTAAATATACATTTCTATATATTTATCATTTATCATATTTATTTCAAATATGAAAGATCAAGACAAGTTGTACAGTCTTTTTAGTGTCTTTTTTTCTCTATGAGTTTTAAACATCGGGAATGCCAAATTTTGAATAAAAAATCGAAATCTTCAATCCATTTTAATCTAAAAGTAAACAAAATTTTGGTTAAAATTCTAAAGCAATCGCTCAATAAATAGAATACGTAACACTATCACGTATATTTCGGAGATTTTGACTTGATATCTCATCGCTTTTTCTAACAATACAATAACATAAAATCGTATTTGAAACGTGGTAGTCCAAAACTCAGGTTATGTTTTAATTATAGATGTATGAATAGTCTATGGTTGCATAGCGCTGTACGGAAAAAAACATTCGGTAAATTCAATTTATGTTTTTGTAATCGATTAGTATATCGAAAATTTAAATCGCAGTTGAACGAGTATCTAATATAACAATTTGAATGAGAATTTAAAATTAAGATTTCGGAAATATTTAATAAATATATTTTGTAGTTCGCATTACAATTGGCCTTCACTAAACCGTCTATGGTCGGGTCAGTGAACTGTTTGATTACTTTTCGTCTAAAATGGGTTGGAACGGATTATAATATCCTATTTCTGATCGCTGGTGTCCATAAACGCGTATTAGAGACTGCACGTGTTTTTATAGGGTTGTGAACCTTTTCCAATGTGCAGGTTTTATCACGATAAATAAATAAATATTAGGGGTTAAAGTATGAAATTGCCGTTTCTCACTGAAAAATTAAAACAATTTTTTTAAGATTAAATATATTTGTTTAATCAAAGTTTTTTCCCTTGTTGTCTATACATTTCTGCCATGTAATCAGAAGGTCATTTAAACCTTTGCGATAGAAGTCTGGAGACCTGGACTCCACAGCTGTGTGAAGGGATTTTTGTACTGCTTCCTGGGAATTTTATTTCCATACAAAAAAAAATCAAATTGCGGGAAAAAATGGTAGTCGGTCGGGGCGAGGTCCGACGAATATGTAGGATGATGGATAACTTATATCTGCAGGTCTTGTAGTAGTAAAACTGTTTCTCAAGCAGTGTGAGGTGTTGCGTTATCATAGAGCAATAAAAGAAGAAGATGAAGATGAAGCTGTTTTGCTGCGAGTTCCGTCGTCATTATTCAAACGCCATATGTCATATTGTGGGTATGCTAACATTAAACCATGACGTTTCGTGGTAGTTTGATACGGATCGGCTTCCATCATTACCTTCAATTCAACGTTATTTACATTTGTGACTGGTCTTCCTCGTGGTTCTTTCTTCAAGTCGTAATTTGCCGTATTGCCGGCGTTTGCCGTATTTGCGTATGCCGTATCCTCTCCAAATACAGCATTGACAGTTTCTGCTACGTTAACTCCATGTGGAAATTCGTATTCGAAAATTAGGTACTCAGAATTTCGCTGTATCTGTCTTCACGTTAAAAGCTGAATGTAAAACCAATTGAAAGTCGAACAATCAAATATCATGTTTTTTAAGTTAAGCATGTTTTACTTTTCGTGTGAAAAACGTTTCACTCTGAAATCGGGCACCATACAGGTTTAATTTTAATTTAAAGTGGCCAGTAAAATAAATCGGCAATTTCATATTTAAACCCCTATTATTAGACAACACACACACCAACCCCGCCTATTTCATATTAATAATAAGTCAACTTAGAAAGATTACTCGCCGCGCAGCGTCTTAAACCTAACCTAATCCTGACATTGTAACACACCAGGTTTATGGTCGCTTTGTCGTGGAGAAACACGACAACAACGATAAATTGTCAATCTTGGCCAGCAATGTATCGAGTCACATCTTCTAATTTTTAAAAATAATGTTAACTTTTCCGAGAAACATTGAGCAAAAGAACGCATCAGTAAACAATAATGAACAGAGGGGAACTTATTCAGCGTTTCGAGCACCCGGTTTTAGGAAGGGTCGCTAATTTTATCTATTAAAATTGGCTGATAGGTTTATACCTGGCCCAGGAGCTTCATACTATTTTGTAACAATATACATCCCACTATTGGGCACGGATGTCCTCTAAGATGTGGTTTTTGGTCATAGTTATAATAAATATAATGAGCCAGACAATCTGAAAATGCAATTTCCAGAATACCCAGCGCAAAATCAATTTAGGAAAGTTAATTTCCCAAATTGGTCCTATCGGGAATCGAACCCGGGATCTCATCTAGTACTCAGAGTGCAAACCATTGGACCACCGAGTTCTTTAATAGCGTGCAGGTTCGTGAACGTTTTTGTGAACGTACAAGATTCACGAAGTTTAATTTCACTGTTTGTCTTGTAAACAAACATAAATGTACGTAACGGTAGAGCCAGCACGATAGGGCGCGATCGAGATCTCTATGCGAGAATAGCAGTATCTCGCGCATTATGTCATTCCAGCGCTTGTCGCGCCCTTAGGTGCTAGCCCTACAGAAATTCAAACTGTAGCCCAATTAAGAAGCAACCATTTGCCATCTAAGCAACCATTGCTCTTGTAATGTATGTCTGTAAAGTCTATAGTCAGTATCTTTGTCTCCATTACGCCAAATATAGAAGTATTTCTACAAAATACAATTACATTATTAAATAGAAAACAAAAGACGTAACCTTCAAAAGACACATACACATCTCAATCCATAATAAATAAATCCTCAAGTACAATGTTCCTCAAACGTCATAACACGGCCTTTTATTATGCCCCAAAGAAGTAACAAAGTCAGTAAGGGTACACTAGTCCTTGAAAAGATTCCATTATCTCGTAAAGAACCGGTACTATCACTGATGAAAAGGCATTGTTTCATTAAGACTCAAAGTCACTACAATAAGTATTTTTCAAATACTGAATACTGTCGATTCCAGTGCAGCAGTATTTCTTATTTTATCTCTTATATCTTTTTCCACTCTTTTGGAAATTTAGTAACGAAAAATGTTATTTTCCCATCGATGAACATGATGATCTCAATTATCTGAAGGCAATTTAAAATTTACGCTTCGTTGCGATCTGTAGGTTTGTTTTTTACGATAGTTCCAAATTTCATGAATAAATTTATTTCAAGCAAGTACGTGAAATTCTGCTGGTTTGCCTTCTTCTTTAAAAAAGAAACAACTTTTGTGCCAATATATATTTCATAGAATATCATAATGATTTTATTACTGTGATATCTATAGATTTTTTGAGCAAATACTTTACTAGCTTGTTGTTATTTTTGATACGTAAGAAAAAACTTTCGTAGGTGTCTCACATATGGCAAAAAAGCCGTTAAAACCGGAAACAAAATCTCTGCAACAAGCACATAAGAAAGGCACCTTTGAAAGGTCTGTAGATTCATTTCGCAGCTCAGTGCTTCTACCATGACATTACAGTTATAACTAGCGACCGCTTAAAATGTATGTATACAAAATGTTGTTTCTTCTTGTAACCACAAGAGGCGTTGTATAACTTGCCATACAAAATTGTGAAGTAATTTACTCGGTCGCTAGCGACAACAGTCACAGTAAACTTATGGTAGAAGGTCTGTTCATAGTTTATAACTGATTTTATTCATTATTGCATGTGTATTAACGAAGATGTTACGTAAAAGTATTCCTGCACATGAACCCTATAAGGGCAATACCATGACAATAACTATTTAATTTAGATCACAGTAATTAACAGTTGGGTGAACCATAGCTCCAGTTTGGCGAAAAGGCCCTAGTTCGAGTCCCGCCGGATCGAAGAAATTTTTTTCGATACTTGTAGCAATAATAATTTTGTTCCATCACATTCTAAAATAAAATTTTTGCCTTACCAAACATAGGAAGTTCAATTTGGAGCTTTTCAGAAATTTATTCAGGAATATCAAAAATCATCGATGTAAACAGACGTCGAGTAAACTGAAACTCCTATATACACTATGTAAGCGCTCCTTTATCCAATCTCATACTAATATTTCTTTAATTTATTACGTTTTGTTTCCATATGATAACAGTCCTTTGTTGAACTTGTCCCATGAAGAGTATAAAGCACCAAGGTTAGAAACCTTACGAGGCGTGTAGACTTTCACTTTGGACAACTGTGAAAGGGTTGTAACCCTAACCAGCCGTGAACAGGTTCACGGCAATGAAATGGGAAACTTCCGGTCCACAAAAATTATTAAAGAAGTAAAGTTTAAAGAAAGGCTGTGACAATATAAAGGTAAATGTAAAAAAAAAACAGGTATAACTGTATAAAACACTCCCTACACTTTATTATTAAGGCACTTACCCCTAAATGGGCCGAGAAACTGAATTACAGAAATAGATACATGAAGGGTGTAGACTTATAAGTTATTACACATGATTAGCTTATTAACAGCTCTGACTGTTGTGGCGGTCGAGCTGGGAGTGACCGTGGTACGAAAATAAAATGAGAAAGTGAAGGAAGATGAAGATTAAAATTTAAATACAAGTAAAATAAAAAAAAATGATAGGATACAAGCTGAGAGAGGCGATACAATGAGGTGAGATGACGGTGTATAGAGGTCACACCGTCACAACTGTCTACGTTAACAGTCCAATTTTAGACTTGTTATCAGGCGTGTTTGGATGTCCGTCTGAATATAGTAAGAAGTGTCGAAGAGACTTGTTGCTAGGAAAAACACACGTGGTGCAATAGCACCAACGTTATATATTGTAAAACACAGTCCAAGGCACCAAATAACATAAATGTTTAGTAGTCTCCCTACTGAACTCAAAATGGCACAGGACCCTGTATTTGACCCTGCTCTTGAAGCATACTTGCCTTACTTATTTTTGCCGCCAAGCAGTAATTTATGTCAAGTCAAGAAAAAGTTATCAACTTACGTCTCAGGGTGACGGGCGCAGTGGCAGTACCCCTAAAATCTTTACGATTTAAAGCTTTAAGTGGCACTGCAACTGTTATGGATAGGTGTGTAACTTACCATTACAGGTGACGACGTCGTATGATACCATAAAAAAAATCTTTCAAATGCTTGTTGTAGGCAAAGTAATTTTACAGTTTTGATGAATTTGTTGATGAATGTCGAGTACGTTAATTTGTATTTAACCTTCCAGTGGTCGCATCCTTGCACCGAATATAAGCAGTAGCGTGCGGTCTGTGAGACCGCAACTTTACGCGTTCAGTTTGAAAAGACAAATGAATAGTTTCATGACGTTGTGTAGCACATGATAAAAAAAGTCTTTTATTTATATAAATGAAAATAAAAAAAACATTATTTACTTATAATTTGTTTTCAATTTGTACTTATTATTTAAACAGTCTATAAAAATTCAAAATTTTAGTAATATGACAAGATATTAAAAAAAAAAAAAAACGCACACATTCAACATAACGCACACACTCAACATAGCCCCGCACTAGGGAAACCCTGTGTCGCGGGTGCCATGGACACATACATAGACAAACACAAATTACACCCAAACTCACGAGAGAAATAAATGTAGGCCATACAAATATTTCTCCCGGCCCGGGAATCGAACCTAGGACCTCTGCGTGGCAGTCCGGCATGGTAACCGTTCGGCCACGAAGGCAGTTAAGTTAAGTAAAGAATAAAACAAGATGGAATTTTCTATCCTAATCGTTCATTAGCACACTTTAATAGATTATTATCGAGATCAATCAACATTGTCATCAATTACACAATATTGTAGGAACTCTGAAATCACAATTATTTTTGAATGTTTTTTTCATGACGTACTATCTCAATTCTTATAAAACAAAAAAGGAAAACAAAATAAAAAACTTCAAAAACTTTTTTTAGGAGCAGATAGTACGATAACCCACTCATTATCAGTAGCAATGGTTTGACATCATCAAAACTTTCATCTTCTGTTTCCTCCTCTTGTGTCCTTGTTGTGTCTACAAATAGTGAAATAATAAATAATTTAACATATATTACGTAAAATAAATAAATTTTGTAACTAATGTAGTACAAATAACATGAAATACTCGTCCAGGTTTCAATTTCATTCCATGAATTTTTATGGTACACGACCGCGTCGCGCGCGGAATCTGAGACCACAAACACAAATAAAGACACATGTACCCTTGCGACGACTGTCACAGGGCTACTAAGGGGAAGTACCTCACCCCCTCGAGGATATCGCAGTCGCGCAACTGTTTATTGTTTATAGTTTTTGTAAAATGACTAAAATAAAGTCGCTGCGGTCTCTGCGGTGATGAGGAAATATAATTAGTAATTATATTTATTCATTATGATTACTGTTTTTTTTTCATTAATGACTTATTAATAATTGTGTATTATGTTCGGTCTATTTGTATTTGATTTAAGTTTTTAATTATTTTTTTTCCAACGCTATCAGTATTGGTAAGGAAATGCGAGTAAATAAATAAACATGACGAAAGACGTCCGTATAAGCATTGCCCAAAAAAAAAGCAACGTGCAGCCGATTGATGTTAAAAACTGATTAAACATAACTAGTGTCGACTGTACTTTAATGCGGAAGAACGGCAAATCCCTAAGGCTTTGTCGTAAAGATTACTTTACGTATGACATAAAATTGGAAGGCGGGAATGCGAGGTCAGTCATACCAGGGCGAAATTGGACAGAGATGTATTTAAAGCTCAGCGAACATGGTTTAACGGTAAAAGAAAATATCGCAAAGAAACTCGTATCTCGGATTAGGTTCACTCATCTGTTCAAAGACACCTGAAATCCTTAAATATTCTTGATCCATTTCGACGAAATTAGACAAAGGGACAATTTGATAAAGAAAAAAGGAGGTATTCATACATTGAAACCTTTTTTTTAATTACAATAGAAAGTGCTGTAAAACGTAAACGCATTAGCACAGCCACACAATCGCGAACGCTATCAGCAGCTTGGGTAATTAAAATTTTGGCACAAACTGTTGAATTAATTTATTTACGTAAATTGTATGCCTTAAATGGGCAATATGTACTGACATTTTTTTTTTAATATTAAGTGATGGGACGAACAAGTCGTGCGCCTAATGGTGAACTACACGCCTGATGGACAGGTTGCAGTGCCACTCAGAGCTCTAAATCGCAAAGATCGAGCACTGCCACTGCGCCCGTCACCCAGATACATAAGTTGACAAGTGCCTGTAATTTCACCAGCACCCTTACCATTCAAAGCCGGAACACAGTAATGTAAAAAATACATTATGACCTTCTAGACGTGCGTACACAACAAATGATTTGATTATGCCTCTAATGTATCACAGTTTCTCATAACCATTATCACATGCGGACTAAATACCAACGGCCAGCTTGGATTCAGTTGAAAAGTGTGCCAAGAGGCTTATGGGTGACTCGGATTTAGTAGAGGCAAAGCTGCAGAGCTTTGAATACCGCCGTAAAATTGCCTGCTTATCGGTATTCTACGGGATAATATCACGGAGAGTATGCGATGTAATAGCGTGACTTAATTCTGCCCACTTTCCATCATCGGGGGACTAGACGTAGGCTGGGGTTCCACCCCTATGTTGTGGATATCCCGAGAATTCGCGCGAAGACTTATATGGCCAAAGGCTATGACATGGGCATTTTCAAGGCAAGATTGATAATTTAGGTATGCATGCTATATCGTCGACCTCATCGTCACTTTCCATTAGGTAAGATGGAGGTCATATGCGTAAAAAGAAGACTTGTTATGTGTCCAAAAATAGTAAAAAACAAATACTTAGATAGAAATTCGTTCATACGTTTACTAAAATTCAAATGATGTTTGGAAAAACAAACGTGAATAGGTACATTCATTCATTTCGTCAGACCATTTTCATCTGAAAACAAAAGGTGATACATTTTAAAAATGAATATTTGAATTACGACTTCTTTATTGTTCTGAACGGCATGTCTGAACAATGTTTTTGCAAAAAGATGTTTTCGTATTTCGGTTCTATTCACCTACACTCCCACAGCGGACGTCTGTGAGAGAATATTCGTACTATGAAATGCGATTATCCGGAATATTTTTGGGCATTATTTTTCATGCTAACAAGCGTGCAACTGGATATTAGTTTTTTCGTGTAGTACTGCGTAGTTCACGAACATGATTCGTTTGCATCTGATATGACATAATAATAAAAATAATCATTTACCAGAAAGAGGATAACATAACATTAGCATTTACACTATAGTACCACAGTATTACAAATTACAACATTTTCCCTACAGTAGAGCAACGCGATTCATGTTCGGAGACACGGAACGGAAGTAACTCAAGATATTCAAAAATATTTTCAAACATACACGCATCAACCTTTACCGCTTGATCCGGCTACTAAGCGTAGTTACAGGACGCGACCTGCGCCGCCCGCCTCCCCTCGAGTACCCCGCATTTGCTCTGCGCAAGTGCATTCGTTGTACTACTTTCATAATGCTATTTTCCTAGTTATTTCTCGCGGTGCCTCCTCTAAACTAAATTTATTCTGCAGAGACCAGTAACTTTACATTTGTGGAACACAGCCTTCAAGATTAGATGGTACAGTAAGTTTATAGGGGTTGAAATAATAAAAAGGATATTATGGAAATATTAACATTAACCTTACAATATACATCATCGTGCACTTGCAAGATAAATATTCTTAATTTATTAATATTAATATAACTGCCTTCGTGACCGAACGGGTACCATACCGGACTGCCACAGAGAGGTCCCAGGTCCGATTCCCGGGGCAGGAGAAATATTTGTATGGCCTATATTGATTTCTCTCGTAGGTGTACTTTGTGGTTGTCTATGTGTATGTTCATGGCATCCGCGATACAGGGTTTCCCTAGTACTCACACTCAACGTAGCCTCGTTGAGTGCGTGCGTTATTATAACAAAAAAAAGATTTAATGTGTGCGTGCGCGCGTGTATTCATGCGTGCGCTTATGTATATTCTTATATATATTAGCGGCTGTCGGTGTGTAAAACAGTAAATATACGCAGTGTAAAGGTAAGTTAATTAATTACAGTAATTATATTTTACGATGGAAGCTACAATCGTAACTTTGATTCCAATACCATATATTATTAATATTTTTAATTTTGTTACGTCCTAATGGGCGGAATGTCTATGAAACAAACGCCTGAATGCGAATCTAAATAAAACATATATTTGCGAAACGATTGGTCAGGAAGACCTAGGACAGAAGGAGACTACCTGCAATATCTAACCGGGTCAATTCCACGGATTTTTGTCATCCAAGTACGCATAAGCTGTATAACCGCTCACGCGATGCGCTCCTCCTACCGCAAAATGGCGGCTATTTGGTTTCGCAAATTAGAAAAGCATTCTGTTTAAATACAAGTTTTTATAAATAAAAATTACTATTCTGCATTGCTAAATAAATACCCTCCGTACTACCAACAAAAACATCTCAAATAAAATGCAGTAATACACCGCAAACCCTGCACTTAAAAAGCACTAATGAAATTTTTGGTGTACTTGGATAAATATGATAATATTCCGTTTGAGTGGTTCTAACGTTTACCATGAAATTACTCCTTAAAGTATAGTTTATAAACATTTCTATTCAGGTTAAACTTAAAAAACGCTACTTACGGTATGTTTTCAATAAATAAACACTGAAATCACCAGCCCAAACAATAACACACACGATTCTCGTGACGTACTTTTGAAGTTGTTTATTTTTTTTAAATGACAGACCCAGGCATTAAAAACTTTATAATTTGCTAGAGTAGTAACCGAAATAGCAATTAATACTAGTTCTTTTACCTGTTATAACTTCGATATCCGATATATCGGTATAAAATCATCACCGGCACCTCTAGGTGTGGTATGCGTCTACGGCTGCATGTATCGCGTGAGCGGATAGTGACCTATTTTTATTAAAAATATTACTATTCCTCTTAACATGAATACCATTTTCGTAAATATACTGTTACGCTAGTGTAAGAATGTTAGTCTCTTTAGACTTATCTCTCAAAGACACCCTGGGCCCAAATTGTAAATTGCCTTAACAGCACGTTCATGCAGGATAGGATTCTATATCGGCGGCATTACCCAAAAGCAAAAACCGGTCGCTGTCATCCAGTTTGCAGCCGCATTCTGTACACAGCCTTCTGTAAGTCATAGTAGGCAGGACACATTGGTTGAATAAGCGGCTTTTCAAACACTGTGGAGTGTCAGCCGATGTCAGGATGTCATCTAGCTTCAGTGTACCATCCTTGCCAAATTACCACCACCACTCCAATTTTCATTGCTGTAAATAATATGACCAAAACTGAGCCTACCTAACATAATAAACATTATACGGCAGGATATTTTATTGCTGTTTTAGAAGTAAGTCAATCTTGTTTTACAACTGACTTTAAGGACGTACGGGAGTTACGTCAGTCGCTTTTGCACGTACAAGGTTCTTAGTGATGTCAGCTTCTTTCAACTTAATCAATAAGAGTCAAAATAAATTACCGGAAAAGCCTTCACTCACATTAACAATATTACTTTTCCTCCCAATGAATTATCATCAATATATATTTGAGAAATGAAACCCAAGTCCATATAATAAGGGTAACAAATGCCATATTGCTGTCCCAAAAAAGGCACGTCGAAATAAATCTGGGGTAAAAATGGCTCCCCCACCCTTGTCGTATTATGAAGATCGAGATGGGTTTATACTATAGAGAAACCATTTAGTAAATAAATTAAATAAAACTTCACTAGGTAAAGTTTATACGAAAGTTGGGAGAGTGTACCTTTTTTTTACAAATTTTGACAAAAATTCGACATGCAAAATATTTTTATATAATTTAAGTAGGGTTATGTAATTTATTTTTCATAATCTAGCTAAAACTTTAACAATACATCGCACCTCGAAAACAATATTGTTACTAAACGAAAATGTGAACTTTCGAGAAATGAGCATTATAGTTTCAGAAAATAATGTTAAATTTGAAAACATTTGATATTTGTTTACTGATATGAGAGGTATTCATTTTAAACGTGTAGTATGTAGTACATCACAGAAGATCCATCACATTTTTTTAAAGTTGCATTGGATCTCATATTCTTCTATTGAACATATATTATTTACTTGGTACTAACATTTAACAAAATTTTTAACATAACTTACAACGTTCAAGACCAAAAATGATGCTTGATGCTTGAATGATCATTGTTAAGATTATATATTCAGTATTTATTTATTAGCAAACATGCAATAAAAATAAATCTGCCGCCAAACGACAGAAATCGCTTTAAAATCAGTTCAACCGTTCGGAAGGTACTGCACCACAGACTGACAGACATACAGATACACAAACAAGGCGTCAAACTTATAACTCTCGTCTTTTATTGGCAAATAATACATTTATACGTACACAATAATACGCTTACGATGATACACTTCCCTTTTTTATATTTCTTATTTTAATTATTCTTTTGTCTCATTATGACATGAAGTGATCCCTCTAACTTTGGCAGTCCTCGTTATTACGTTTGCCGCATCCATCTGAATCAGAGATCGATACGAGCAAACAAACTCACCGCAAGTTGATACATGTGAGAAAAAATACAGAACATTTACCTATGTTGCGAACACTGATGTTGTTGGTATTGATTTAGATTAAGGCACATTTGGTGGTTTGAAATGTTTTAATTGAAATAATATAGTGTATAGCCCATAGGGAGAATAGCTGCTTCTCAAGTTAACGATGTCGATTGTCCAACTGTTTGCTCTGTGGGCGTAGTGTGAGGAAGTCCCAGTAGGGCCAATTTGGGAGAGGTCATTTACTTTTTCTAAATTGGTTCTGGTACTCATGTGGCTTTGAAGCATACTATTAATAATATTTATAATTGATGAATCGATCAGACGGGAAAAGGCCCGACGGAATGACTCTGATGCCGTGGGAGACGAGTAGATGTCTCTTATGAGATGCGACATGTGTTAGCACATATGCAGCTTTGCACCTCAGTGGTACAGCGACCACAGTTGGTGCAGCGGCTGAGTCCGCTGCTCGCAAGAAAAGAGATGAATGTCTCTTCAAAATCTTTGTTACGCTTGCTGTTGAAGCGGCGGGTTGTTGGGGTAACGATGCGAAAAAGTTTGTAGCGGAAATCGGGTGATAGCTAAGAGAGAGTCAAGTGGAGATGACTCCCGTGTTGGATTGTTCTTGGCGCAAAGGTTGTCCATTGCCATATAACGAGGAAATGCGGCAAGCGTGATGGGCACTTTTGCGCCCGGATCAGTCAGGGGCGGGCTTTTTGATGAGTGTGGTAGATTAAGTAAAAGAGACTAAATTATAAATGTAAGATAATAAATAATAGTGTATTGTTATATGTTATTTAAGTATCTATGACCCAATTACTAATTCATATACAATTTTGTAAATGTATATTACAGTTCTTCTTGCTAACGGTGAAGGTAAACGTGATGAAACATCTTGAAAAAACCTTAATTCAATTAGCATTGAGAACTTTGGCCTAAACCCTTTCTTTATGGAAGACCCGTGCCCAGCAGTGGGACGTATAATAAATATATATATATATTGAAATTGTAAAATGTCTTAGTCTAATAGCCGAATTTGCTAACCGACGACTTAGTTACACCTTAAAAATAATGGTAAAATTTACATACGTTTAAAATGCCGTGGTACAAGCTTGATGTTCACTTTCTTGAATTCTTATTAACATTAGAGTTCCAGAGTGAAAGAGTTGGTCCAGGGAAGTACTGCCACCTTATCTATTTCTACCGACAAGCAGTAATGTGAGCATTACTGAGTTCCAGTTGGGTGGAGTAAGGGTGCTGGTAAAATTACAGGTACACGGAATTTTTTGCTCGTTCTTTTCAGGGAAGTCAGCGTAGTAGGTTAAATGTGACGTTTTATAGTGTAAATTTATTTGACCTATGAAATAAATGATTCTTTGACTTTGACTTTGACTTTGACGGGACTTTAACTTATGTCTCAGGGTGATGGGCGCAGTGGCTAACAGCTGTTATGGACAGGCGTGTCGCATACCACCAGACACGTGACTTGTTCGCCCTGTTACTTGGTATCGTTAAAAATTTTTTTGCTAAACAAATGTTTGATACCTTTCATATGATCCAATTAAATTAGAATTTTAGAAGAATTAAAATTTGCGACTTAATCGTTTTTACTTTATAAACTCATACTGAAAGGTTTTTAAAAGTCAAAATGTATGCTCGTCAAATGTCATCCAAACCACTTCGGAAATAATACATTATCAGCGAAACCCGGCAAATAAGGAATTGCTTTTTGAGTATCTGTTTGAAGTACGCGAGGGCTTCCAATATACATATACGAGTTCGGAAATAATGAAAAATTAGATCGGCAATATGCCGCTCCGCCGTTTGTATTTTGGACAATAACACGAACATTTTGTTGGATATTGGGAATCGTATTAGGCCATAACCATACTTGTCAACGTAGTATCGAATTGAAGTGATCAGAAAGAGTTTTATATCAATGAAATAACATGAAACGCACATCATCATTTTCGTCTTTATTACATTTACATAATGCTATTTGTGACCAGTTTAATCGGATTCATTGCTGGTAAACGTTGTGATTCCTCTAATAAACGGCTCCTTCATGAGGTCACTTAGGTCTCGCATCTCATCATCATCCGCAGCCCGACTTCACTACTGCTTGTTATAAGCATATATTGTCTCATTCACCATGATCCTGTGCTAGTCTCACCCATCTATGGTCCGCAACTTTGACGATGTCATCCACCCATTACAGGACGTGTCACGTTGTACGGGGAGAAGACGAAGGCAGTTCGCTGCTCGCCTGATCGCCTAGTGAGGCCAGCGGGCTCTGGACAGGAACTCCGGAGCCTGCATTGCACGGCCTCTCTCGTCTAGGGGGCGGGTCCCCAGGGGTTATTCGGGGAAGAGTCCCCCTGGGCTCAGGGGTATCTATAAAGATTTTGCTCCCGTTAAAAAAAAAGGACGTGTCACGTTTCTGTAACAATTTCTTGGCCACCGTTCGGTTATTGTTTTACTCCATCTTCACTACGCTTTTTAATATATCCTGCCCAATTCCATTTTCAGTTCGTTATCCAGTCTCCTGTGTACCGGACCTTAGTTCGTCTTCGAATTTCGGGACTCGGTCAATAAGTTTGTGCCGAGCATGATTAGCTCAATGGTTCTTTGTGCAAATGTCATCCTATACACAGTCTTCTACGTCTCAGCACCGTGCTCAGAACACTTTGGTTGCACAAGCAGGCCGTCAAAAATCGTATCCCATACTCTTTTATATTAGTAGACCACAATTATCGGCATATTTGATTACACCATCTCCGGTAACCAAGCCCTTACGCATAATTAATCTTTTTTTTGGCCCCACACTAGGAAAACCTTGTATCACGGGTGCCATGGATACACTTAGACAACCACAAATACCATACTGGTCTGCCATTCATCGTTTGATCACGGAGGCAGTTAATCAGAAGTTAACGATTTTCAGCCTTAGTTTCATTACTGCGTAACGTGTATTGATAAACGGAATTCTGACTACTCTCAAATGATGCGTAATCAATGAGCCAGCACTTAAGTGATGTTCATTAATGAAGGCAGTTGACATAGGTAAGAACTTAGGATAAATATTGCGATGAGATTTATACATACGGATTCTAAGAAAACTGTACCTTACTCCTTTAACGGAGTCTTAGACAACCTCGGTGAACCAACGGTTTGGAATGTGAATTGATTTAGGAAATCTATTTATTTCTGGTGGGATTGATTCTGGCCTGGGTGTACAGGTTTGTGCCCTAGAGTTAATTCAGTTACTCAGGTATTTATAGTACAAGGAATTATCTTATATCTTATAAATGTTATACCAATACTTTACGTCCAGGGTAGTACTGCTACCTTACCTATTTGTGATAATGAAATTGCAAGCACGTGGGACTTCGTCAAATTATGTCTCAGGTTGACGGGCGCAGTGGTAGTGCCCCGCAGATCTTTGCAATTTAAAGCTCTGCGTGGCATTGAAACTGTTATGGATAGGCGTATAGCTTACCATCAGGCGCATGACTTGTTCGTCCCGTCACTTGATGCTATAAATATACATAGATATATTAGACGCATTATACAGGGAAACGCTGAAGAAAAGAAAGACAGAGAAAGGAAAGACGAAGTTATTTAGATGAGATAAGGAAAAAAGTGTATGTTGTGTCGTATCAGGATATCAAAGTTACAGCGCTGAACAGAGATGGTTGGAGATTACTCCAACGACAAAAACAAGACCATATAAATTAACTATCAAGTTTTGATAAATACACTTAAGTAAGAATAGAATAGAAACATTTATTTATTATTATCGTCACAATATTATAATTTAAGGCGAGGCATTTCAAAGCGAGTTCAGATTTTAGGAGGTGAGGTGTGAGGGGTTGTCCTTTGCGTCCCGCATTCTGCGCGCTGTAAATCAATAGTAATAAAATAAAACAGTTGAAAAAAAATTGGCACATATCGACGTCGACAAGCGCCCGATGCGCAGCAGGTGGAGCGGTGTATCATTAAACCGTTGCGTAATTTGCAAACTTGGGGCTAAATGTAAATTTAATAACTTATCGGTCTTCAGTTGAAAACTAAAAATTTGGGAAGTTCTCTGTAGTACTTATAGAGAAATATCTTCATACAAAGATTATTTAAAAATTAGATATTTCATTCTTAAATATTTCGTTTTACACTTTTGTTTTAGTCTGTTTGTCATCAGATAAAATACATGCTATCGCGTAACACATTAGCACAATCTTTAGACAGTATCCTCTTAGGTATATCATATATTTTCTGTAAGACCATTGTTCAATAGTAAATATATAAACCATTTGATCTAGCAAAACAGTTTTTCCCGCTTCTAATATAATCAAAATATAACATCTAAGGATAATGTGATCGTCAGTAATATAAACAAATATAAGATAACCTAGTACCTACAGCTAAAAAATATAAATAAACACGAAATATAACAAAATCAACACACCGAAGAATTTAAATTTAAAACGTTTTGCCGTTTATAACACTTTTCAGGTTTGTGGGTGGATGTTTCTAGAATCGGGGACCTAATTATAGGACTAGTGTTAATATATTAAGATAGATTTATAAATACTTGTTCAGATAAAACTATATCTAGTATCTATCAACATAAGGATTAATTCATACACAGAGTTAAACTACGACGCAAAAAGATGGCCCGGACACTCTATCGGTGTTTTGCCTCTCTCGGAAAGCCGACTGAGAGTCATTTTAATATTTCTAGAGTCTCCAAGATAATGACCATTCGCAGTCATTAGCACAGTTTGGTATTGCAGACCCTTGGGACTGGCTTAGTGCCAAAACGACGCTCTTTGTGTTGGCTCTCGTGACAAAAGTTAATTTTTCACATGAACGAGGTACAATTGCGGAAAATAAAATCAGGCGGCAATAGAATCTGGACGACCATATTGCTAGGAAATTAGGATTGAATAAAAATAGTATAAGTGACAGGACGAACAAGTCGGTCCCCTGGTGGCAAGCGACACGCCAGTCTATAGTAGTTGCAGTTCCATTAAGAGCGTTAAATTGCAAAGATCCTAATACCAGCATCCTTACACTTCAAAACCGGAACGCAAATAATGGTCATATTACCGCTTGGCGGCACAACCAGGTAAGGTGGCAGTAATTTCCTGGACGAACTCTTTCACAAGGAGCTCTACTGCTGTTAAAAAGTGCAGAAGTTTAGTTTGGTCAGTCACGACAAATGACAAAATCAGTTTAACTAAACAATACAACACCACACAGTAGGCCAGCTTCAAAAAAGTGACAACACAAATGATGGAAGAACAAGTTGTGCGCCAAGTTGATGATAAGCGACATGACGAAAGCAATGTCAAAATTCGACACGTATTCTGTAATTTGGCGTTTCGAAGTAAGGTATCCGTCATTACTTATCTTCGGATGCACTGTAGGCCCGATATCAGATGGAAGCGTTTCGTGGTAAAACTATGATCCCCATAATAGTACCCGTAATAGTTACAGCGCCACTCAGAGCAAAATGCGGAATAATTATTTAATTATTACGTACTTTTCTTTTTTTAACAGTCAAAATTTTCTGAATGTAAATAACATTAAGGACTTTAACATTATACTACGATAACACATTCGGAACATCAAAAAAGAAAGAGATGGCATTATACAGTTCATATAGCGTTATTTCTTTCCTACCTTTAGTAAGGAATAGACAATATTGGGAAATCGTTCGTTCTTTCAGTCACTTTAGCAATAATA
>NW_020655294.1:844188-847148 GCF_003589595.1 Hyposmocoma kahamanoa
ATGATTGCAACCTAACAGTAGTTATTACGGGTGAAAACACATAATTACAGCAAGAAATCGTCGTCATGTAATAAGATCCCTTACAACAGAATAGTCCTATCGTTGAGCACAATTAATTATTTACATCGCAACTCAACACGCAGATCTAAATCGTACAGTGTAAATAACTTTTTTGTGTAAACTTAACGTTATGTCTATTTATGTCCTTGTAATGTGATGCAATTGAAGTCCCAACATGTAATGAAAACAAAATAATGAGCAGTGATTAAAATTTTTAACTCTCTGTACGTTACAAGAAAACAACTCAAAAACCTTTGCAATATGCAGATATAAAGCTAGCTATGACTAGTAAAATACCATACAAAACATGCCCAGTTTATTTCGAAAAAAATCCAACAACATCTTTTTTTACTTGTAAAAACGTGTAGAGGCTTCATTATATTTTTACGGTCACAGATTTTACAGTAATTTCTGTACGTATACCGTAAAACAGACTGCGGACGAGGTAATAAAATATTATTTTCTTTAGAGTTCCTTTTTTTGTTTTAATTTTATAAACGCGAGATGGAAAAATCCATTTGTACTAAAAATACCAACAAAGACAAAATAACAGAAAGAACAACTGTCTAATTTAATTTAGCCAGTATTTTTTTAATGGAGTGTAAACACACGCCGACCGACACTAGTACACGTTTGTCTATTCACTCAAACGGAGGATGGTTGAAATTGAATTTCTGATGTCCTGGCCCAATACTGTGGGAGAAACTAAAGCTAAGAAACTCCGTTGGCTCGGACACGTGGAGAGAATGGGAGATGATCATGCCGCGAAGAGAACGAGATTTGAGACGAACTAGTGGACGCCGACCGATCGGACCGCTAGACACCAATGGAGCGATGAAGTCTAGAAAGACCTCAAGGGCTTCGGTAATGGTGGCTGGAAGGAGCAGACTAAGACCCACTTCGTGTCATTACGCCACAGAAGTACATAGTAAGTGACCTCCTCGTCATTCGACCCACAGTCAAAATGATGGAACTCTATTAATGAAGTAATTAATTACGAATAAAAAGAAATGTAAAAGAAGCGAAAACCCAAGTCCCTGAAATTCTATGGTCGAGAAAGGACATAAAAGGGTATTCTGGGAATGTTCAAGTTCACCTTTATTAAAGACATTCTTAACTTGATTGTGTCTTTCTGCACGAACAAATAAAACGGAATTCCATGAATTTCCTTCATTAAATGTTTACATACATAATGAAGTTTTTTTCACGGTATTTGAATTTGTGATTTCAGCCATTTTGGAAACATTGGGGAGAGGTAGACCTCGACCTACATATATCTATCTCGGTCAATTTGGGGATGTCCTTGAAAAAGGTCAAGTTAAATGTACCAGGAATAAATGGGTATGTATGAAGAGAATAAAGCTCGTAGAGGGGAAACAAGTTTGTCAGGAGCATAACGAGTAGAGGTTTATGGTCTTTGCTTATCCAGTGGAAGATAGGCGTGTGTACCGTTTGCCCTCAAATTTATGAACTAAAATATACCATAATATAAAGAATTAATTAGCCAGTACTGATTTTCCAGTCCAGTGAGTTTCCAGTTTTTGGTTCTGAGCACATAAATGTGGAGAAAAGTGTTAAACAAACTTAATCTTTACCCTGTAAGCCGTAAATTTCATTTTGGTATGACTTCCTGATCGTGTCATTAGTGAATGATAAAGTAAGAAAGTTTTTAAGCAAATTTGCTCTTTAAAGTATAGTATTTACTCAAATGAGGAATACAAATTTCAACCTGCAATAGTAAGGTCGTCGTGGTCTAGCGCTTATAAAAAACAAAATATTATTTAGCTATGGCTTTACAACACTGTAAATAATTACTACGACTATAGATTGTGGTGCACTAAACTTTAATTAAGTAATTAAGCTGCTTGTTGTTAGACAGGTAGGTATATTAAAAAAAAGAAATTACATGCACCTTTTCGATAGCAAGAATGAGTATTCTAAACAAACAACGAAATAGCGCCATCAAACATGACCGCGACAGTAAGATCGATTTAAGCCAGACTTACATTTGTCCGACGTGTCGTGCCGTATCGGTTTTATACACACAACATAAGCCGTCACTTCACATTGCGACACACGAATATAAACTAACCATATTAAACGTATGACATCGATACCACTCTGACGCGTTATAACACGACACGTCAGAGAAATGTAAATCCGGCTTAGTCTATGTTGTACAGAGAGTCAGGAGATTTATTGGCGACGATAATCTCGAATCTATGCTTCACAGTTTACCCCACACACCGGTGCAAAGGTGCCTGTCTGTTGGTTTTTCACAGAATATACTTAGGTGAGTGTATCCAGATTTCCCCCTTTTACCATTGTATATCCAGACATCATCATCGGCGAGATATCATCCCTACTTGGTCGATACTCCCTGCAGGCGAACTAAGGGTTTGTTGTCATTTTTTATTGTGCACTCACCCCAGGAATGGAATTCCCTGCCGGCTACTGTATTTCTGAGCACACACAACCAGAGTATCTTTAATCTTCTGGACGAGCTCGTTCCATCATTGCTTCTGGAGAATTAGGTTGTGGTCAACAGCAAGTACATTTTCTTACGATATGCCACTTCGTACTGCTAGTAGTACAAACTTGATCCGCCAGATGCCACTACTAATAATAATAAACCATTAATTTCAGTTATACATTAATCCATAATGTTTGTCAGTAAAGTACTTAAGCTAGTCTTAGGTTTAAAATTATAACATAACAAAATTATTACTAAGTATGACGATGGAAGCCCAATGTACTCAGCCAATGACAGGATGATTAGCTACACGTTCGCAGCAGTGTATAAGTGCATCCATCGCCCCTACATTGGGGACTCACATCTTTCTGACAAGGTACTGTAGACTAGGCTGTACTCTTTGAGTAAGATTGCTGGCTGAACATAG
>NW_020655294.1:847158-861945 GCF_003589595.1 Hyposmocoma kahamanoa
ATAGAAATACCTCTCGCAATGCATCTGAGCTACAGCCCTCTATTATAAATGGTGGAGGCGCGGACTCTATTATAATTGGTGGAATTCGCCGGTTTACAATAATGGAAGTACGAGTCACGATGTGAAAATTTTTTATATTTTTATTTTGAAAAACCTGGCAATGGAAGAAGAAATATAATGTAATTCAAGCCTGCAAATGTTTGACGCAAGCTTACGATTGATGAAAGGATCCGATGAAGAAAAGTCCACAGTGAAATATTTTTATATGTTGTTACGACACAACCACAAGGAAAGCGCAACAAAAGGTCGTAATATATATTTTTATATTTAATATTGATTTATAATTAGTGCCAGTAAAAAGTGCGAGGAGGAAATATGTATGGTGTACCGGCACAAAGATTTAATGGGTTCAACGACGTAGATGAGTTTTTGAACCAATTTGAGACCATTAGTATATTAAATAATTGGTCTGATGTGCAGAAGAAATACGTGTTTGCATTGTATTTGGAGGGGCCAGCTCTACAATGGTACAAAACGTATTTTTCTTCATACATGGCGTATGATGTGATTGCACAAAAGTTAAGAGAGGAATTTCCCTCACAGATAGATTATGCACGAGAATTTTATTATAGGCAACAGGGGCCTAATGAATCGCTGATAAGTTATTTTTATAGTTTAAATGAGTTAGCGATGAAAGCAAATATTCAAGATGTTCAGTTTGTTAAGCATTTTTTGAAGTCTTTGTTACCCAATTTTAAATGGATGCTGGCTAGCAATTTGTATGTATCGAAAGAGGAGTTAAGGAAAACAATTATCCAAGTAGATGATGTATTTAATCACAGCTATAATGTGAGACAAGATATTGAATTGCCAGTGAATTGTAATATGGAGCCTTCTTGCTGTTGGCAAACACAGGATGTCTCTGCACCGATAATTAGACCCGAGTCTAAGCAGTCGGAAGATTTAGTGCCACAAGCACCAGTCGTGCATCAGGATACGCCATGTCAAGGGTATTCACGAGCACATAGTAGTGGATCTTCGCCGGGATCTCCTCAACGTGATTGTCAGAAAAGCGCGACTGAACATGTAGAAAATTTGTCTACAATTGATAGTTCTAGCGTAGATAGGGCACCTTTTATATCTGTTTTTATTAATGATGTGAGTTGCGAGGCGTTGGTGGATACTAATGCTTCAGTTTCAGTAATTTCTCGGTATTTTGCGGAAAGGTTGCAATTGCGTATCGATGATAATCCAAGTTTTCCATTACGTATAGTGGGTGCAACGCCAATAAATGTGCAGTCGTCCACCAAGGTGTCGTTGATGATTAATGGGAAGGATTATCCTTCGAAGTTGCTGGTTGTAGACGATCTTGAAAAATATTTGGTTCTGGGTCGAGATGTTTTGGAAAAGTGTAATCTCGAGTTGTCAAAAATGGAAATTGACAATAAAATTTCTTCTTCTAAGTCCATGGCAGATATTGGACTAAAGAAAGAAAAGTCTCCTTTGAAAACCGTATCAAAAAGTTTGGATGGCTTCTCGGTTTTGCCAGAGATGATAAGTAATGTTGACGTGAGTGATAAGACGTGTCAATTGCGTCAAAAACGGGATTTAGATATAAATAATTATAAAAATGCTTTGCCGAAAATATATATAAAATACAATTCGGAAAGCGACATTTCTAAACCTGTTCGCGTGAGTAATATAGGGAATTTACGAAGTGACTTTGTGAAACGGGCAACTTCGATCGATCCGCGTAAAGAATATGTAGATAATATTCAATCGCAACGGAAGCGGTTATTTGACAAGAAAAACAGAGTTGCTTTATCTAAGAGGTATGTTACGCGAAGATTAGGGTAGTGAATTGGTTGAGTAGGATTAATTGTATTATGTGCAGATTAAGTATGAATAGGAATAAATTAGGGTAGACAGAATCTACTGCATGTGAATAGGATGAAAAAGTTCTATATGAGGGAATTTAATGTGTTTGTTTCTACTAGGTTAATTAATTTTTTATATTTATTTTTCATGTGGAACACTGACGAACATTGACGTTATGAGAAATATTTGGAGAAAAATTAATATTTTCCTGTACATGCAGACTTGGAAGGAAGGGAGGAGAGGATACACCATCAAATAGATAACATTTACTTTTGTTTTTCTTATATATATTTTTTTTTAATTTGGTAGATATATTATCCTGTATGTGCGAATAGTTCCTGCTCATCCCTCCAGTTGATCAAGGACTGTCTGCATTCTGGGAAAATATATTTATTTAATTATTAGAAATTCTTCATGTGGTATACCCTCATACCATATGTGTCTTGGAAATATGTAGTTAGAATATGTTGTTGACGTTATACGTGGGTTGGTTTTTGTTTGTTTAAAGATTGTAAGTGAAGCTGATGGAACGTGATAGCTGCAAAATGAGGACTAAGGCAGCTGGGAGATCAATAGTGATGTAACCCAGTGATCGTCCGATGGGTGTTCAAGCCTGTGTCGTCGTTGTGGCAGCATCCACGTTGGAGATAGCTTAGGCTGAGATAGTTAGGAACTTGTAGTGATGTTTAGAATTTTTATTAGGATCGTTCAGCCAGTTTAGGGTCGCTAAAATAAAGTGTTAGGGTTTAGTCAGGTTCCCTAATTAGCTAGGATAGCTAACGAGTAATTATATTTTTATTTGTTTGTTTAGGATGTGATCATGGTCTGTCCTTTTAGATAGGTTTTTGGCAGACCAAAGCCATAGCCTCCTCGGTGGTTACTTGTTGGTAAGTTGATAGCTTCCGAGCAGTGTGTGGCTAGCCTGTAGTAAAGGCTGATCGCAGATGTAAGTTGCCTATCATAGGTAGACCATCAGCTAGGGATATTCGCCCCTTCAGCTGTGAGGAAGAGGGATGTAGACTAGGCTGTACTCTTTGAGTAAGATTGCTGGCTGAACATAGGTAGTGTTTATAGTTTGTATTTGGAACGCTAAGAAAATAAGGAAGGATCTTGACATATGATATTGAGATGATTGTTTCGTAACCCTACGCCAAAATTATGTAAAAAAGTGAAATAAAGTATAAAATTGAAGATTATTATAGTTTGAGTTTATAGAAATACCTCTCGCAATGCATCTGAGCTACAGCCCTCTATTATAGTACTTCCTTCTTAACCGCTCACGCGATGCGCTCCTCCTACCTAAAATGGCGGCTATTTGGTTTCGCAAATTAGAAAAGCATTCAGTTTAAATACAAGTTTTTATAAATAAAAATTATTATTCTGCATTGCTAAATAAATAACCTCCGTACTACCAACAAAAACATCTCAAACAAAATGCAGTAATACACCGCAAATCCTGCACTTAAAAAGCACTAATGAAATTTTTGGTGTACTTGGATAAATATGATAATATTCCGTTTGAGTGGTTCTAACGTTTACCATGAAATTACTCCTTAAAGGATAGTTTATAAACATTTATATTCAGGGTAAACTTAAAAAACGCTACTTACTTATATGTTTTCAATAAATAAACACCGAAATCACCAGCCCAAACAATAACACACACGATTGTCGTGACGTATTTTTGAAGTTGTTTATTTTTTTTTAAATGACAGACCCAGGCATTAAAAACTTTATGGTTTGCTAGAGTAGTTACCGAAATAGCAATTAATATTAGTTCTTTTACCTGTTATAACTTCGATATCCGATAAATCGGTATAAAATCTTCACCGGCGCCTCTAGGTGTGGTATGCGTCTACGGCTGCATGTATCGCGTGAGCGGTTAAGGTTTAAGGTCGTTCCGTATCGGGCACTTTTTTTTATACTACCAAGTGACGGGATGAGCAAGTCGTACATCTGGTGATAAGCGTCTCGCCTGTCCATAAAGGTTGCAGTGCCACGCAGAGCTTTATAATCACAAAGATCTGAGGGGTACTGCCACTGCGCACGTCACCCTGAGACATAAGTTGACAAGTCCCATGTGCCTGTAATTTCGTATTTTATCAAACATCTTTCTCCTGTGTTTTTCTGCTGTTCTCTTTTCCCTCACTATATTTGGTAACCCCTAAAATAAGATCATTTAAAAAAATCGTTCAACATATAAAAAAGAATCGTTAGTAAGTTTATAGTTAACAGTCTACAATTTAATATCCCAAAAATAAAAAGTCATTCTCCGTCTTTTTGGTACAAATTTTCTTTTGTTACGTCGTAAAACTGGATTTTAAATAAAGGCTACGTTGATTTTTATTTTATTACGGAAACCAACGAATACTGTGAAGAAACTCGATGTGCAAAAGTATTTTTTAAATAAATCGTCAATTCTAACTGAAAATAGTCACATTACCAGGGATCGGAATAGGTAGAGTTTTTTTACCTAAACTTCGAGTAACATAGACAGGAAATGGAGACTGTTTTACGATAATATTTTTTAAATCACTTAAGTACATCAAAAATTGACGTAAGTGGGGACAGGCAGGTACACTATATTCATCTTAACTTTGCGACAAAATGGGTTGGATCAGTGATATTGCGGACATTGGATTTTTTCACGATACCTCTCTAAAAAAAATTCCAATCGAAAGATCTTATTGTCCTAATTAAATATTGTCATATCACATTTTGCCATAAATATAATAGATTAGTAGGAAAAAAATAAAATGTGTATTTTTTGTATGGGACCATACTTTTAGTGCCGTTACAAAGTCTTATTCGATCCAGTTTTGGAATCGCTACAGACGTATTATTAGACCTATCTTCTGTAGATTTGCGTACTAAACGCGTGACCAAACCTGCCTATTAACTACTTATATTGCACATTTTGTGACGCCTGTCTCCAATTACGTAATTCTTTATGTTTTTCAGCGATTTTCCCGAATCCCGAAAGGGTCCAGGAAATAAAAAATATTGTCATAAGGCTGTCTCCATTTTCTGTCTATGTTCCTCGAAATTTAGGTAAAAAAAGAGAACGGTTGCTTTTCAAATGAGATGCCGACTCATCGAATCCATGTGGCGACGTGAACTGTGAATGGTGATTAAGCAATACGTATCGCTAACTGTAAAAGAATATATCGTGATGACGATAAAGACCATCGGAAAACGTGTGAAGCCCCAACCAGCATCATCGGGTCTGGTTGGCGGTCAATGACCTTAACCCCTCACCTCAGAGGAGACCCATTTAACGTTTATTACTCGTTGGAATATAGCAACAAAAAGCCGCTTTTTACTGTTCCACAAATCTTTTAATCTTATTATGGGTTACAATTTAACAAAAGTGATTCACAAAGGAAAAATGTAAGCCTCGTTGAGAAAATGCTTGGCTTGCCAGCAGTAAATACCGGCTTTGATTTTCGGTAAGTACTTGTATAGATAGAATTGTTGATTTTTTTATTTATATTAGAACGATACATTAGAATCTTATTTCATAGGATAATATACAGGTAAGATAAAAAACACTATAAGAGCTTAACTACTACAAAATAAAACTAGGATTTTTAAATTATATGAATAAATTAGGTCTCCGCGGTAAGGTGCCCAAGATTCTGGCAGCGTTCCCCCTTTGTATGCTAATGCGTTGGGCAAGGTAGCTGCCGGGACTTAGCCACTGTTAACGTGCCCGCTGTACTCGAGCCAAGCGGCATGTCGCGAACAGATGTGCTCAGTGCCCTTCATTTGTGCAAAATTTTATTGAAAAAATTAATAGACTGTCTGGGAAATTTAGTTTTCAATTCATTAGTATTCAATACTCAATATATTTATTGTAAAATAATGTTACGCACATGAGCTTAGGGATAACAACAATAGCAGAGGCACGCCGAGGCTTAGATTAGTCATTTTAATTGTTCACTATCAATATAATGTATAATAAAAAGTATGTCACTGAGAAAATTCCAATTAAATTAAATTACAATAAATATATTGATATATTTATTAATTTAATTATTCAAATTTGTCACAATATTATTATATTTTGTCATTAAAGTATTCACTTCAATTCTAGTAATGTTTATTAATTAGGTATAATTTCAATTTATTAAGAAAGAGTGGATACATTTTCTCGTTCTTAATGATTGGCGGGAGACCGTTGAATATCTTTACCGACATCGAGTGGGGACCTAAGCTGTGTTATTGTGGCTGAGATTGTGGCAGAGGCAATCTATTGCGTGATCTAAAAGTAAGTCCTAGGGGCGGGTCGTCAAGATTGATGAAGAAGTCAGGGCGCCGTTTTATATATTTACAAACTTCGAGAATATAAATGGAAACTAAAGTTAAAATTTTAAATTGTTTGAAATACGGTCTGCAGCTCTTAGTACTCTTTAATTAAACACTTAATAGCCGCTCACGCGATTCATGCGTCTCTGGAAGCATACCACACTTAGAGGTGCTGGTGATGATTTTATACCGATTTATCGGATATCGAAGTTATAACAGGTAAAAGAACTAATACTAATTGCTATTTCGGTAACTACTCTAGCAAACCATAAAGTTTTTAATGCCTGGGTCTGTTATTTAAAAAAATAAACAACTTCAAAAATACGTCACGACAATCGTGTGTGTTATTGTTTGGGCTGGTGATGTCGGTGTTTATTTATTGAAAACATACCGTAAGTTGCGTTTTTTAAGTTTACCCTGAATATAAATGTGTATAAACTATACTTTAAGGAGTAATTTCATGGTAAACATTAGAACCACTCAAACGGAATATTATCATATTTACCCAAGTACACCAAAAATTTCATTAGTGCTTTTGAAGTGCAGGATTTGCGGTGTATTACTGCATTTTATTTGAGATGTTTTTATTGTAGTACGGAGGGTATTTATTTAGCAATGCAGAATAATAATTTTTATTTTTAAAAACTTGTATTTAAACTGAATCCTTTTCTAATTAGCCGCCATTATGCGGTAGGATGAGCGCATCGCGTGAGCGGCTATGTTAACGCGACTATCCTCTAGTCTATCCTCCTATACAATTTTCTTGCAATTGCAATACCGACGGCACTGTACCTACTTACACAGACGGTAGTTATAAACTGTATTTTCGGGATACAGTTTGCGTGACCCCAGTAAGACGTCTTGTTATTCACAAAAGGTCACTTTTAAAGCCATTTGACATTGAGCCTACAACACTCCGTCTACATCGTTAAATCTCTCTGTTAGTAGCGACATCTGTCGAATCATATCTATACCACTAATTGCCATATCGTATTGCCATTAATCTACTAATAGAATTTTACTGACGTGGTTCACGTGACATATGTTAGAAGGCGCCATTTTGGTTTACTACAAAATGGTTGTGCATTAACATCTTATAAAAGGTTTAATTGCAATCCTCATTCAAATATTAACATCCTTTTTACAAATGTATTACGCTACTACTATACTACTCTATATTCCGTCAATAGGCAAATGGATCTTTAGGGTAAATGTTTAAGGTTCGAACCTTATCCGACAAGAAGGTTTCCTTGCCATATTACGGAAGCAATTAATAATAAGTAATTATTGTGATTAAAAAAGTCCATTTTAAAAATACCAAGAAAAAACTGGCATGCATGAAGATATTGCTGTGAGTGGAGTTTCTTGGTTTGTATGTACCCTCGTGGAAGAAAGACGTGTTGGTTGACAAATCGGTGGCCCTACGGTTTACAGTGTGTGGTCCCAAGTTCGATTCTCGGTACGGTCAATTTGGGAAACGAATTTTTCTAAATTCGTTCTGATCCGGGGCATTTCCTAGAACGGATGTTCGGGAAGTACCCCAGAATAAATTCCGTTGCTCTGGTAGTCACAGTACATGGTATTCCCTAGTTTGTGACCTGTTATCTGACAATCAAGTTGTTTGATATAAACAATAAATTTTTCAACACACTTGCTCGTAAGCAGTGTTATGACAAGCGTGCAAAGTCGACCATAATGTCCTAAATTATGCACACGGGCTTTTTCATAACATTATAGCCCTATGGACTTTGTACTTCAAGATTTATATTTATAGAGATAATTTGCAATTTGACTATATTTTTCTAAATTTACATTGTAAATTCCAATTATGCAGTATTTTTAGAATTTGGACATTTTTTAATTTATATCTAATACGTTGTGGCAGCATGAATATACGTCTCGAACTCGAACATTTTAGTTCGAGTTGCTTAAATGTTGTGTTGTTAAGCGATATTTATTCACACAAGAAATAAATTATCGTTGTACCTATTTAATTGCAAATGTGATGAACAACATTGTATATACCACAGGGGGTAAAAATTACAAACCTCGAGTCATAAAAACCCTCGCGGTTTCGGGCTTGTAACAAACTCTCGTTGACATTTTCTTATTTACCACCCGTAATATACAATGTACTATTATAAATTGATCTGGATTCAGATATATTTATGAAGTGGAATAGGATATGTGGTTATGGAATCTGACACCATTCCCTCTCCGCTACTTACACATTACTAACTAATTACATACTATCACTGCGAAATCGTGATATAATGCTTTGTCTGAAGTCTGAATAGATATCCCTGAATATTGTTGATTTTGGTATATGTCTTCCTGTCGGGAATGTTAATAACTTACATGTTTATATCAAACTAGCTTCCGTTTGTGACTTTGTTCGTATACTGGATAAACAGAGCAAATCTCATGTGCTAATCCAAGATAAAAATCTTATTGTTGACGAACTCCAGTCCGGTCAGCTGCTTATTCGTGATTGGGTAGCAATATACACATGAGGGCTTGTAAGCTAGTTATGTTAATATTTCTGAACACAAACAATACAGTGACGAAATACTTTTATAGATGACAAAGATCCGACAACAAACACATTGAAAAATTCGTGAGGTCCGCTGGTTTCGTGGCTTAGTTGGTATATAGCGTCTGACACGGTTTCGGATCGAAGGAACTTTTTCTAAGTGTTCGATAATTATAACAAACTAGTGTAGTAATTTCACAAAAAAAAAATTGAATATCAATTCCATACAAATTTAACAAACAATCATTGACTTACAACTATATGGACGTCGGGTCCGCGCTAAAAAGTGTCCGAACTTATAGGGCGTTAAAGTCGTATACAGAGCGTCATTCACGCTTTAGTCTTCGTTTGTTCGACTGACAGCGAAGCAAGCAAAATTAGACAGTACTGCGATGACATTACAATTTAAAAGCTTTTTCATATTCCTTTACAAGTCACTACGTTTAAATAGGTTGACTTGGGACATTTTTTTCGTGGTTTTTGTATTAGACCCGTCGTCCATTTATTTGTAAGTCAATGCAAACAATACAATTTATAATATCTAATTCTCATTTGGTGTTTCTCACGGGTCTCCAATTAATTTGTTACCAGTAAACTATAATGGCATTCAAGTCACAGTTACTAAACAATAAGTTAGAAGTCAGTCCCTCTAGGGTGCTCCGTAGAAACGAAGTTTGGCCACACTTTGAATAATCAATCGAACTTCATGAATATTGTAAACGCCATCAAAAAGTAATATAATTATAACAATAGGTCGCAGTTCGTCTATTTCCTGTTTGTCAGTATTCAAAGGGCTAAATGTGGTCTGTGGGCTAAAGTAAATGCTGGTTTTTCAAAATAATGGAATATTTTGATACCACCAACTTAACGAATTCCCTGTCCCCATACAAGGTATTATATATTTTAAATTTAGGTATTATATATATTAAAAATATTTTGATCGAAAAATCATATTACAAAATTGAAGACTACGTGTTAGCTAAAGATGTATGGAAAGACGACATGGCTCCAGAATCCACACAAATTTGATTCAAAGTGTATTCCATAGCATTTAAGTTTATTTGAAAAGAGCAATCCCTAGAGTTTCTTGCTCGTTCTTCTCAGGGAGGTCAGCGTAGTGAACGAGCAGTAGCTTAAATGTAGCTTAAATGTGACGTTTTCTAGTGTAAATTTATTTTACCTATGGAATAAATAATCTTTGACTTTGACTTTGACTTTGACTATACACCACCTCATCAAGTTCACTGAGTTTCTACAAAGTGTTTTTTTTAATGCTTTCTACTTTAAAAATCAATATTAGACGGTACAAAAAAAATGCTATATTTTTTGCTTCTAGAGTTCAGGTTTTTTGCCAAAAGTCCAGATATTAATGTAATAGATATTGTATCACGTTCATAAAGAAAAAGGTGCTTGAAGTTGCACGCAGAAATGAGTCGCATACGATTCATGGCCTTATTTCAGAACGTTACGAAGTTGTTAATTCTTGGTCATTTTTTTTGTTATTTTTTTACTAATGTTGTGCTCCTCGAATATTGTTTTTTTTCTTGTTTCTTTTTGTCACAAAATTCTGGAAGCTTAATATTAGTAAATAAATAAGGTTGTTAAGTTAAGTGTTCGTTAGATGTATCGACTTATAATAGTAACAGCAGAAGTCCTTGTGAAAGAGTTCGTCATGGGAAGTACTGCCTTACTTATTTCTGCCGCCAAGCAGTAACGTGAGCATTACATAGTTCGGGTTTAGAACGGTAAGGGTGCTGGTGAAATTATAAGCACATGGGACTTGTCAACTTATGTCTCAGGGTGACGGGCGCAGTGGCAGTACCCCTCAGATCTTTGCGATTCAAAGCTCTGAGTGACACTGCTACTATTATGGATAGACGTGTCGCTTACCACCAGGCGCTCGACTTGTTCGTCCCGTCATTTGGTATTGTAAAAAAAGTAATATTTAGTACCACCATGTTATCATTTTCTTTAATTACTCTCACAAGTTTGTCATAATTATCAGTATTTCAGTATTTCAATATTCCTAATACAAACGACACAAACAGATTCCTTAAAATTTTCGCGATAGAAAAAAACACAAAGTTACCTCGAAATTTTATTACCGCTGTATTCAATATATACTGCACATACAACAACCATTTTTTTATATCAACTGAACTAAATAGAGCACGTATAGTATAACGATATACATTTTTCAAAACGGTTTTAATTTCGATTGTAAAAAAATAATTCTGAAATAAAGCCAGTCCAATAAAGTCAGCCCGTCACTCGACTCAAGCAAAAAGAACCGTATTAGTACGGCAAAAGTTAGAATTCGAACTGAGGTAGCCTCGACTCTTAAAAGCCAAAAAACAAAGATTTGTAACAAACGCATACAAAAAATTCGAAAAAATCTGCTAACTGGGTCTGTAACTCAGAGATTAACCGAATTACGAAACACTCAAAAGCACCGTGCGGTGTAATAGAACTGCGCTCTAAGATGTCCATCCTCCAGAGAATTAGTTTAATGAATAAAAAACATCAGTCCCGTTAAGGCTAAAATATTTTAATTTATCTCATTTAACTAAAGTGATTCTAAAAATATACTTAATCCCAAATAAAAGAGGCTCACAAACGAATTGAAAACAATACATTTTCCGGGAAAAAATCAATCAACGAAAAGTGTTCCTAGTAGGACCGCCTTGAGGGATGGCTATTGAGGATTATGGAGGAATGGAGGAAATTCTTTTTCTTCTTAATCCAAAACTCAGTTAGGGTTGATTCATACTGCCCTCTTCAACGGCACAATATCACTGGTAGCCGGAACCTGCATGTCACAGATTGGAGTTCTTCTTTTTAACTGACTTCCTTGGCTGTATGTTTGTTTTCAGATTTCTCCGTCAATTGTAGATCGTTTTTGAAAATTCTTTTTTTGGTTGAAAGGGTGCACTCTCGCGGTGGTCCCATTGTCACCAAGTCAGGATCTGATGAGCAGCTCCATGGAAATCGAGGAAAATCCTCAAATTTTAAAGACATGTGCACTGATATACCTATTGCTCCATGAGTTGTGGACCGATTTTGAATTTTTTTTTTTTTGTTTGAAGGGGTATACTCTCGAGGTGGTCCCTGATGCCCCATTTTATCAAACATTAAATCCTGATTCTCCCATGTATCTATATACTAGAAGTTTGTAAATTTGTACGAAACCATCAAGACTTATATAAAAACCGTAAAGACATCCCCACTAAATATACATTACGAAATATAAACAGATTAGTACTACCATATTCAAGATTAAATATGCATTTATCTAGTCCATACACCATGTCAATAAAAATATATAACAATCTTCCGGAAATTATAAAAAATGAACAAAATAACAAGATTTTCTTTAAAAACTTAAAGAATTTTCACATAAATAAAAGTTATTATAATGTAAAAGAGTTTTTAGAAGATAAATTTGGTATCTGAATTTAGTAACAAGTCAATAATAAATATAATAATATAAAGCTGTTGGCGTTGGTATATGTCAAATTATATATTAGTAAGTGTAACAATTATGAGACTAGTCCTCTCTTCTACTATTTGCTGTGCCCTGTTCAGGGTCCATAATTTGATCTCAATATATGTAAAACATCTGTAATGTACATTATGGAATGCAAATAAATAAATAAATAAATAAAAATAAATGATGCCAACGATGCTGTTTTGGGTTCGTTTCGGCTATCACAAATTACTAATTATTTTCCGCAAAAAAAAGTCGACTTTTCACTTAACACAATACATGTAATCAACAAATTACAGTCACCATGACAACCAGAAATAAAAGTATAAAATGTAAAACGGAGTCCGCAACAGTCCCATTGTCACTAAGTTAGAATCAGATAAGAGGATCCCATGAAAATCGGAAAAAACCGATAAGCAAACTTGAGGTCGGTTTTT
This sequence comes from Hyposmocoma kahamanoa, assembly GCF_003589595.1. Classification (NCBI taxonomy): domain Eukaryota; kingdom Metazoa; phylum Arthropoda; class Insecta; order Lepidoptera; family Cosmopterigidae; genus Hyposmocoma; species Hyposmocoma kahamanoa. The sequence goes on from NW_020655294.1 coordinate 859,802, forward strand.
ATTTTCAATGAAAAGTTCTGTCATTATTTATGATAAGGTGGGTAGAATACTTCCCTGGAGGAACTTTTTCACATGGAGCTCACAGTATATTTTGAAGTTCCGTTATCCTTACTTATTGTGTATCGATGGTGTTTTGCAGAAAACGCCATTTCGAAAAATTTTTCATCGGAGCATGTTTTAGGTCCTGTTTTAAAATTCAATTTGGGTTTTAATTAAGTTTAAGTGTTAAAATTGAATTTAAAACAGGACGTAAATATTTTAAAACAATCGCGAAAAACTAAAACAGGCTTCCCTAAAAAATTTTTTGATGTGACAATAAAACACCGATGGTACATAGTATATATCTTATATATTGCAAAGATCGTAGTGGGTACATAATTATTTTTTTCTTTTTTTTTTATAATAACGCACACACTCAACATGGCCCCGCTAGGGAAACCCTGTGTCGCGGGTGCCATGGACACATACATAGACAACCACAAATTACACCCAAAGTCACGAGAGAAATAAATGAAGGCCATACAAATATTGCTCCCGGCCCGGAAATCGAACCTGGGACCTCTGCGTGGCAGTCGGCATGGTAACCGTCCTGTCACGGAGGCAGTTCAATAACATTTATTTTATTTATTTATTTATTCAATATGGTACAATTACAGATACACAGGGCACATTTACTTAAAAAAGTTACAATTATTGTTATAATATTATTGGTTCCTCGCGGATAGGGTCGGAGTTAAAAGACAGTAGATGGCGCTTAATAATGACGTTATCTTACGTCGTTGCTAACAAAACATTTTTAAAACATTCAGTACGTTTTATAACACTTTATTTGAATAATGCTTTTATACTATGAAGTTAATTGTCAGTATTGTTTGGACGGTATCTGTAACATCTCCAATACCAGCTCCATTTGCTACATCATTAAGGCATTTTATAATCAGCTACTGGGTGTATTTAAGACCTTTGCCAAAACGATTCTCTCCGCTTAAGACAGGTTCTACAAATTCAAAATTAAAGGAAGGTTGTTTTTAGAAATTTGAAGTCACTGAATGTACATATAATATTAACATAAATGTAATCCAACTTACTACGCATCTAGCTTTGCTTCCTTGTTTGGAACTCCGCTTTAGATCATTACCGTTGAACCTACTGCACTGTGCTACGCTTCTAGCGCTGCTTCCTTATTGGAACTGCGCTTTTGAACGTAACACGTAGTTGTTGCACCCTGAGCCGCTTCCTAATTGGAACCTGCGTACGGGTCCTCGACTACGTGCCGATTAGGGGGAGTCCTTTCCCAATGTACCACCGACGTTGTATATGTTGTGAAATAAAACCACCATATTGGAAAAAACCTGGTTTCCCTCTGTCACCCCTATAGGATAAGAACTTACTACACTGCTGATCTTGTCTCACATATTTTGAAAGATTTCCGTGCACGAATCCTAATAGAAGGCAAGCAGACAGAACAGACATATCAGCTGATATTACTTGGGTTGTATTACCTCTGAATCTTTATGAACCTCTGTCCATTTCATTATAAAAGAAAGCAATATAATCACCAATATGGATGTCTTGTATAAAAATATGGTTCAATAACGTAAAGTTTATTCGTGTCCGTCAGCAGTATGATGAAAAATTTTCATGTTCACGTCTCAAAATTTTTACCTTTAAAGTTTTTATCTTCAGTTTTATTATTATCTTTGGTAATATCGGAAGCGATGATCAATTTTCACATAAATAAAGTCAATTAACACATTTGATCTAAAGCTTTATTTTTGGTTTAATGAATGTTTGCACGTAATTTATTATACTTATAGGAACCAGTAGAATAATAAACAAAACTATTAAAAGACGACGGCTCGAGTTTGGCTAGAAGACGACAGGACACCTGTTTAAAATAACATTGTCGGTTCGACTTATCTTTTTATAGCAAAAAACAGCACTTCACGTGTTATCTTCTCTTCTTGGTGTTCCTCTCCTATCGTAGGCTGGACATCTGCAGGCTTATTCTCTATAGAGCTAGGTGGTACTGCAGCCGAGCCAATAGAGCTTAGTAGAAGTAGAGCTTCTTTTCAAGAGTTCGTCCAGGGTAGTACTGCCGCCTTACCTATTTCTGCCGCCAAGCAGTAATGTCAGCATTACCG
>NW_020655294.1:861955-884291 GCF_003589595.1 Hyposmocoma kahamanoa
TCAAATCTTTGTGATTTAAAACTCTGAGTGGCGCTGCAACTGTTATGGACAGGCGTGTCGCTTACCATCAGGCGCACAACTTGATCGCCGCTCACTTGGTATTATAAAAAAAATTCTTCCTCAAATTCTTTAATCAGTAATACAGCTTTCTAGCGACCATTTCGTTTTCCAGTTATTGTCCCCTGAATCATAAGCTGGAGTAATTAGAATTTACTCAAGTGCATTAAAGTTAATTGAAACATTATGACTTATAACCAAAATCCCTAAATTTACAGTTACCAACACTAATTGGACCACTATGATGGACTATAAGCCAAAACACCAACTCCTGACTGGTCTTCTAAGTGGTTTAGTAAAGGAACGCCTTTACCAGAAATTTGGTCTCGTTGTCACTGATTAACAAGACACGCGGAAGGATATCGTACGTACCGTTGACGTCCTATGGATTCGCTAGAATCTTTTAGTTACCACGTTTATTATTGGTACAGGATGTAAAACTCTTCAACGTATTCTGTATTTTCTGAATGATTCAACCTGGATACAGTAGCAGTAGAACTATTTTGTGAATAAGTTCGTCTAGTGAAGTACTGCCACCTTAACTATTTACGGTTTTGAAGGGTAAGGGTGCTGGCGAATTTACAGTTACATGGGAATTATCAATGTATGTCTCAGGGTGACGGGCGCAGAGGCAGTGCCCTTAAGATCTTTGCCATTTAAAGCTCTGAGTGGCTCTGCAATCTGTCCAACATATCAACTTGACACACAAGTTAATGTAATTAATAACATAATTTATTTTAATTTGCTAATTGGACTATTTTAGTCTTATTTTGCATTTTGAGTTCAATTAGTTTCTTTTACAATTTTACAAATAACCGTTTTAGCTCTAATAATAATAACAATTTAATTTTTGAAACATTTTATATGCAAATATTAATTAATATAATGATGGAAATAAGCAAATTGAAAAGAAAACCGCCTTTTATCTTGCTTACTGTGCTTTTTTTCAAAATCTTTTAATACCAACAGGATAATTTCACATTATGTTATAATATATGTGTGGGTACCAATACTTATAGTTGTAATTAACACAGTGCATTATCCAAGGCGTAGAATAACGAAAAAAAACCTAAGCGAAAAGGACATTTTAATACATCTCTTGTTCTGTCCGCTTCAGTGGATAGTCGGTTTAACATTTCGAATCATTTGACACGCTTTATGGGGCGAAAACTTTACACTCCGAGTAAAAAATGCTATCTTTTCAGTTTAGCATTTTATTTAGTACCCTTGTGTTTACTGTACCCATCTATATCACAAACTTGCTTACACTAAAGCAATATCATCCCGAAACAAACATGAAAGGGGGTCGCATTCATAATTTTATCGTCATGACGTCACACGAAGACCAATACGGGTACAGACATACATATATTTACGCATAAACACATAAAACTTTATTGCGTGCGCGCCCTTAAATAGTATTATACTTACATCGCTGACGCTAGGATTAGGGTGTGGTCTTAGTAATAGCGCATAAACACGTGTGACCTTTTTACCAGCAACCTATATTTCATTTTTATAGCACCCAAGACAGGACGAAAACTCGTGCATCCATAACAGTTGTAATGCCAATCAGAGCTTTAAATCGCAAAGATCTTAGGGGCACTGCCACTGCTCAGGCCAAATAATAATAAATAATAAATAACGCACACACTCAACATAGCCCCGCACTAGGGAAACCCTGTGTCGCGGGTGCCATGGACACACACATAGACAACCACAAATTACATCCAAACTCACGAGAGAAATAATTGTAGGCCATACAACTATTTCTCCCGACCCGGGAATCGAACCTGGGACCTCTGCGTGGCAGTCCGGCATGGTAACCGTTAGGCCACGGAGGCAGTTAAAATAGCAGTAGAGCTCCTTGTGAATGAGTACGTCCATGATAGTACCACCTCACTTATTTCTGCCGCCAAGCAATAATGTCAGCATTACTGTGTACCGATTTTGAAGGATACTGGTGAAATTATAGGCACATGGGACTTGTCAACTTATATCTCTGGGTGAACGGGTGCAGTGGTAGTGTCCCTCATATCTTTGCAATTTAAAGCTCCGAGTGGCACAGTAACTGTTATAGACAGGTGTGTAGCTTACCATCGGCGCACTTGTTCGTTCCAAAAAAAACATGAGTTGACAAGTTCCATGTGAATTATTAAGGTAAAACTCTTATTATAATAATATAATAATAATAATCATTTATTTCGGAACTGGTCCATAATTTGTTAGTAAATTACAAAATGCTTAGGTCTAAGGGTTACTTAATTGTACAGCGACACAAAAACAAAACAACATTTATTTTCTATACGACTGCATGTAGTCGCATCCAATGCGCGAGCATCGGCGAGTCCCAGCGTGCGGACAACGCGCTCAGGATGCGGTTGGGGCTGTCGCGCAGGCGGTGCAGCATCGATGCACACCTCTTGCGCATAATGGCTGCAAACCCGTCCGTGTGCGCCTCCGCGAACATACCCGAGCCGCTACAGAAGCGCGACAGCCCCAGCAACACCCGGAACGCGTTGTTGTATTGCACGCGCAGGCCGTTGTATGTCCCCCGCGTATAGTCGACCCACAGACTGCACGTGTAAAAAGATTGGCAGTAGGCTTTAAAAAGCGTTATCTTTAATTATTTTGTACATTATGGAAGAAGATTTTCCAAAAACAATAGTAATATTTTATTTTTTTATGCCTCGAGCTGACGGCTCGCATTGGCCTATGTCGGTCTTTGCATTCGGGCTCTGTCCGTTATGTTTTCTTTCTGAACCGCAGTAAATTCACCACACACACACACACAAACACACACTTGTGTATATTGTCCTTGCAACAATACTGTGTTAGGTACCTATGTTATAGTTATATATTGTAATTTTGCTGATTTCATTGTATTACTAATTTTTTTCCGTAACTGCACTTTGGCATAATTTATTAGGAATTTAAAGTAACTTTATATGAATTACAGGAAATGAAACTACTTTTCCCGAAACGCCCGAACCGAAACGTGTCGGTTTGTTTGAAAAAATAAATATACGCGATTTAAATCCGGAAAAATAGTTTCACTTCCTATGTGTAACAATCGCGAAAACCTAAGAACTTTTAAAAGACAAACTTTGTAACAGGCTAAGTAAGTTTGTGATTTAAGAATATAAATCTAATTTAAAAAGCTGTAAGGTTTGCTAATAAATAAATAAATTTTACGATATAGGGCCGTGGTAGCCCAATAGTTTGTCTAACCGCCTCTCAAGCACAGATGATTTGAATCCGTGTTCGCAGCACTGAATTTCTCGAAATTTATGTGCGTTATTTAACTTGAAATTTACCATGAGCTTTTCGATTAAGTAAAAGCATTTGGTGAAACCCGCAGGGTTAGCTGACCTTATCATATAATTAATAAGTTAGGAAAGTATACTGCGCGCTTTAACAAATAACGAATTCGCAATTGAATTTCTAAAAATTTCTTTTTATTGATTTTTATATTTACGTATTTATCAACTATCATCGTCAATATTTTAAAACACGCGGTGAAGTCATTCAAAGGCAAACTAGAGCAAAAATTATGAATCTCTTATACCAACCTCGTTGCCGTAAAGTAATTTATAAGAATAACTGCTTCAACATGCGTATAATTATTTACAATAAATTACCAAACGAAATTAAATTGTTACAAGGACATACTTTTAAATTGAAATTGACAAAATGACTTTTGACACATTGCTTCTATAGTAACAAAGAATTTTAACTGCCTCCGTGGCAACGATGGCATCTTATATATATGTATATCATATATTATTAATGCAGTTATCCTCCCGCCTATTAAACAAATTATTATTATAAATTATTATTAATTGCCTCCGTGGCCGAACGGTTACCATGCCGGACTGCCACGCAGAGGTCCCAGGTTCGATTCCCGGGCCGAGAGAAATATTTGTATGACCTACATTTATTTCTCTCGTGAGTTTGGGTGTAATTTGTGGTTGTCTATGTGTGTGTCCATGGCACCCGCGACACAGGGTTTCCCTAGTGCGGGGCTATGTTGAGTGTGTGCGTTATTTATAGTGAAAAAAGAATGCTTAGAATTTACAAATTCGTTACATTAATTAGAAACTATAGACTAAACATTGAATCCCATCAATATTTGCACATCTGCTTGCAGGTTGAATACAATGTATCTAATTTTACTTAAGACCTTTGTAATTACTGTATTCTGGCAAATAAACGTATTCTATTCTATTCTATTATAAATAATTTATCAACACGAAATATATACATTACATTTTTCAATAAAGAATTTCGGCAAATGATAATCTTTCTTGATAATCTCGAGTAATGAATATGTTATGTATATTCATCGTCATATTTTTTTTATGACACTAATAAGACTAATTTGAATATTATTAAATATTAATTCTTGTAATAATTATTTGTACACGTGGAAAATAAAAAAGCTCTTTCAATTTTGCGATGTTTTTTGGATTAATTATTAACACCGTCACATTTAAAAAAGAAGATGTATAAAAGCTCTGTTTTATGAGCATTTTCTTTAGTATTGTAATAACAAGCGATAGGACGAACAAGTCGTGCGTCTGGCGGTAGGTAAGCGACACGCCTTTCCACAACAGTTGCTATGTAAATCCCAAAGATCTGCGGCACTTAACCTGAGACCTTTCAAACGAAATTAGTTTTAAAAATAATTTAAAATAATTGCTTTATGATTCACAATTGAAAAATTTAAATATAAATATTAATATGTCTGTTATTTAGGTTATTCTACTTGAATTATTATATGTTTATTCAAAACGTTTTTTAATTCAATTTTATTATTTATCCATTCATATTAATATTATACTGGAAATTATTATAAATTCGAATCATGTCACTATTATAGCAATTTAAAATTTTATTCAAGCTAAGTAACAACCAACTTACCTGGAATTTCCCGTCGTATTAGACTCTGGACAATCCCGACTTATGTGACACTGCACCAATTTTTATTACTGTTTATGCAGTTGTGTAATATTTATATTCTTATTTCATTCTTGTAGTATGTTTACTTATATTGTATTATTTTAATTTTTTTGCATGTTGATACACCACGTCCGTGCGACATGGACCAAGATTGGCAACTGCATTTATATTGAAGTGGTATTCGGCAGGACATGCAGAGTAGCATAGGGGTTGTTTTTTGTTAAGCCTAAATTTACTCTGTTTTTCTTTTGTATGTATTATCAATAGTATCAGCAGAGTTTAATATGTATTATTAGTACTTGCGTGAAATTAGTCTCAGCATTCAGGAGAAAAATAACAGAACTTCGGTTTGTAACAATTTGAACTTAAGTTTCGTCATATTACGATTTTTTTAAGTTAACAATTTATTTTCTTCAAGCATTATTTTGTCCAAATTTGACCATAAATTAGTTAATCGAATGACAAAAAAAAATATTGTATCACTTATTATGCTTCTTGATGTTAATTATTGTGATCAAAATTTTTATATTGGTTTTGGTAAATTTCATAATAATTAATGACACAGCTAGTACACGAGATTAATAATTAATTAGGTATTATCATTGTAGTACCCTTACAGGGTTCATGTACTGGAATACTATTATGTAATACCTCTGTTGATCCACCTGACACAATGAATAAATAAATTATGAATTGGACCATATTTTATAATTGAATTACAAATTCTACAACGTTATTTTGAGTGAGAACCGGTAACCGATAGGGAGGAATTTCGAAATGAATAACGCACGTCCTTCTTAACAGGTTTCTATAGAATACCCACTTATTACAAACACTAACTTAGCGTAATATCACAACGTGACTATGGTACTCCTACACAGTTTATGCAGCAACCACGGATAGCCCTACTTTCGACGACAATTTAATGGGTAAATGGCATTTTGAGACCCTTGCTCGAGAATAGTACAAATCCGAAACAAAAGAACAACAACCCGTCATTTTCTTTTTTTTATATTCGGGACTTAATCACGTACAAAACATATTTTATTATCCTCGACGTTTCGGACATATTGCAACGTCCATGGTCTTGAAGGGACTGAGAGTACGAGTGAGAGACTGACTGGTTAAAAATCAAATAATGTGTGAATATCGTGAAACAAACAAACATTTCAAGTTTGTTTGTCGTACAAACAAACTGTATACAATTTTACCAAAGAACAAGAAAAAACTTCCCTCTTTTGGATTTAATTGTTCCAATACCATTCGAAGTTATTTATATCTCACAAGTAAAATATTCGTATTAATAATTTATCTCCTCTGAATACATTTAGGATTAATGTACCATAAAAAGGAAGGATTTTTACATACGAACTCGTTTTATTCTCGGTATATTGACCTCGTATTTGTACGGACAAGTTTTCTGAAAGATACATGATCAAGTGTAAAGGTTGGAGCGATCCCACGTCAGCACGTGATGGATGGGCCATCAGAAGACCGTCATATTTACTAAAAGTTTTTAATAAGCGAAACATTTGTGTTTTATAATGTTATTTAAAGTTCCACTGTGTATAACTGCTCACGTGATACATGCAGCCGTAGACGCACTTAGAGGTGCCGGTGCTGATTTTATACCGATTTATCGGATATCGAAGTTATAACAGGTAAAAGAACTAATATTAATTGCTATTTCGGTAACTGCTCTAGCAAAGTTAAAGTCTAAAATTTTTAATGCCTGTGTCTGTCATTTAAAAAAATAAACAACTTCAAAAATACGTCACGACAATCGTGTGTTATTGTTTGGGCTGGTGATTTCGGTGTTTATTTATTGAAAACATGCCGTAAGTAGCATTTTTTAAGTTTACCCTGAATATAAATGTTTATAAACTATACTTTAAGGAGTAATTTCGTGGTAAACGTTAGAACCACTCAAACGGAATATTATCATATTTATCCAAGTACACCAAAAATTTCATTACCGCTTTTTAAGTGCAGGATTTGCGGTGTAATACTGCATTTTATTTGAGATGTTTTTGTTGGTAGTACCGAGGGTATTTATTTAGTAATGCAGAATAATAATTTTTATTTATAAAAACTTGCATTTAAACTGAATCCTTTTCTATTTTGCGAAACCAAATAGCCGCCATTTTGCGGTAGACGTGTGTTAAAAGTCACTCAATTCGAAACGGCGGTTCGTTCGGCAGGGTGTTCAAAGTTGTCTTGTATGGAATACATCTAACACAAGACAAGCCCTGCACGCACTACCGAATTTGCGGTCTCAGTAGATTTGTAGTCAAAATTATCTAAAACGAAATTTGTTTTTTCATTTTTTTTTTATTTGGTCAGTTATCAATTGTTACACAAAGAAAATATCAGAAAACATATATGCAAAAAAAATTAAAAGTAAGTGTACAGTCTATTATAGACGGACACTACATGCACAATAAATTATTGCAGAGTAAAAAGAAAGTTACGAAAAGAAAAGCGTAAACAGTAATTTAACTATGTAAATCAATCGTAGCTTTATGATCATTGTACAACTGGCTAAGCCTAGCAATGGGAGAATTCGTGCCTAAAACAGTCCTGCGAAAATTTCTACAATATCATAATGTTATAGCACCATGGTATTCATAATATTAAAAATATTATATAATAATAAACTCTGTACAAAGTACTAAAAAAACCGACCTCAAAAGTTCATGTAATAACATCTAGAGTAAAACCGGGATAGATGCCCCACTTTTTGAAAGGGCCTCCTAATTTCAAAATTATTAGTTTACCATGAATAATTCCTATGGATATAACTAGTTTAATCTTTTACATTACATTTAGACATGATTTTATTGATCTAACATTTACTGATTTTGGAGAAATTGACTTTTTACAAACCTATTTTTTTGAGGATAGATGCCTACCTATATGGATAGATGCCACACAATGAAAACACTAAGAAGGATAGATGCCTTTTAGAATAAAATAGTAAAATTCATAATAAAATGTTTTATTTGTAATCTTTGATATATTGTATATACATATTACATCTTTAATAATAAATATATACGTATTTAAAGTAACTATCTACTTCACTTCGTATTTTTGTAGCTATCAAAACATTCTAGGTATACAAAATGTGCGCTATTTGAACTGTGAATAATTTGTCTTTTTGGTGCTTTTAGTTACATTTAAACTATTATTATTTACTTGTCTTTTTCACTAAAATAATGTATTTTCTTTTCTTTTCTTTCTTAACTTTCTTGTCTAGTCTTTATCCCCTAAGGGCGTTATGCGAAAAATCGAGGCTACTATCCTATTCGATATGAATAGATGCCCTTTTATTATTTAACTAAGCTATATAAAAAAAAAAAATATTGGCACCTAGGTGCGCAGTTAATGAATCAGTGTATAGTTATAATAAAAATAAAACGGAATTTATTATAACTTACAAAGCCATGCGACAGTAAATGCTTGCGTCTGAAATTTTGAACCGTTGTCGTGTTCGTCGTGGAGATAAACGCATGCACAAGCCAAACGCGTCTATTCCACACGAAGCCCTGCAGGATCTTTGGTGAGTGGTGTCGATACTCCTTATTTAAACTAATTATTCTTTGTTGCGATTTGAGGAAGTTAGGTTTTTTGAAAACGAGGCACCTATCCCACTGCGGCATCTATCCCGGTTTTACCCTATTTGCCAAGTTTTATTCCAAGTTTGAAACCGGATTCATCACCTTGTTTGCCACCCTTAGAGGTGGAACATTTTCATCAAATTTAAATGGGACCATAACTGAGGTACACTTTCCAACAAAAAAAGAATTACCGAAATCGGTTCACATCCTTTTTTTTTTATCGGTTAAAAAAGAAGTCTTATTGTCTTCTTTTTTCTTCTTGTTTAGTTATATGGAATTGGTCAATAACCTTAGACATTCTCTATCGCAGAAATACTTAATAAAAAAGGTAGTCTGTTTAGTTGATCAATTATTGAGAAAAATTCATTGACTTACAAATGAATGGACGACGGGTCTAATACAAAAACCACGAAAAAAATGTCCCAAGTCAACCTATTTAAACGTAGTGACATGTAAAGGAATATGAAAAAGCTAAAACGTTGAATTTAAATTGTAATGTCATCGCAGTACTGTCTAATTTTGCTTGCTTCGCTGTCAGTCGAACAAACGAAGACTAAAGCGTGAATGACGCTCTGTATAAGATTTTAACGCCCTATAAGTTCGGACACTTTTTAGCGCGGACCCGACGTCCATATAATTGTAAGTCAATGGAAAAATAGATTTTATTTGCCTTTGGTAAATTTACATATTAACGCATGGACGCTATTCAAATTCAATTCAAATTCAAAAAAGTTTATTTCAGACATAGTCCATATTAGTGTTAGTTACAAAAAAATTCTTACAACCTATGTTAGTACTAAATTTGCGAAATATTACATTAAGTTATAAATTAAACCCCTGGAACCCATGTGGACTGAGTTCCAGTGCTTCTACAATTCACTGACAGGGTTCTCCCAGATCAAACGAACTAGGCTATCACAGCGAGTCCGAATTAAATTGCTATTGCGATATTATTCAAGCGCGCAGTGTATTTACCTGTTTATTCGATGAAATTATATAATGTGTGAAGCAATCGTAACATAAAATATTATTATTATTATTATTGGAAAATCTTCATCCATAATGGGATTTTTTATAGCAGTATTGAAGAGTTTTGCCCTATAATGCAGACATAAGTTACTGTGATCGCAACGTGTTGAGTGGATATGGAAATTAGTCACGCACGTACATGGCAAAATTTGAGGAATAACGGTGAATCGATAAAATAGTGATTGGAAAGTATGCTTCGGGATCGGGCGTGGTCGGATATGTTCGGAGATATTCGTATAGGATCGAACAGAAACCGGTAACATCATTTATTTATTTATTTGGATGGTACAGATTTATTTTGATAAACACTTTATTCACTAGTAAGACACAAATAACGATTTAATTCAACAGGAAAAATAAAACTTTTCTCTCCTAACAGTGAAATGGCGCTGCCTCAATATAATATGTCTAAGTTCCCTAAGGCCCTGGTTTTCAGTCAGAACCAACGAGAGGCGACTGATTGTTTTGTAATGAAAGATGTAATAAACGACTAGGAGGGAAATTGTTCATTGAAATAATAAATGTAACAATGTGCGAATAGTGCATCTAAAATAACCTATTCTATATGTAGTGCATGTGCGGATATGAATATCTATGGATCTAAGTGAAAATTATGATAGTGAATATGTTTTAATGTAATAAACCAAAGTAAAAACTTACATGGCTAAGAAAAGGAGTACACGGGGATATGAAAACTAATAATAATAGTAAAATTTCAACAAACTAGACTGATTTTTGTAACGAGAGAGAGAGAGAGTAGATGTTGCCAGAAAAGTGCTTTGAACTTGTATTTGGAAGTTAGTTTTAGCATTAGTATGTACATATATGTTGATTATCAATTATCATTCCTGTAATTTTGTAGAACCCACTGGTTTTTGTAATTCCTTTGGGACTCCATTGAATTGTATTGCAATTATAACAATATTTGTTATTCTGCTAAAATCTAATTCCAATAGAAGTTGAGTCTCATTAAAGTGCCATGTGCAATGGCCGTGATGACATTCATCCATCCAATCACTAATGATCGATTTTGCGTTATAAAACTAAAATGGAAGTTACTACACAAATGTCTCAGTAAGAAGCAATTAAGTCTGTGACAATGCGACCTCTTAAGTAGCCATGTCACCTTTTCTCTGGTTCCTGGCCACTAATTTTCAAATTTTGAATCGTTCTCTTCCGTTGCCTCATCATTCTCACTTTGTCTTCGTTCCATCGTCACTTTCTGCTTAATCTCTGCCTGTCTCATCTAATTTTGATCCTTTTACAAGTTGCTATCCTAAATCGTGCACCAATTTTAATACCACTTAAACCTAGTAATATTTATATAATTCGGCCGTGATTCGGTCCTTTCGGGGTAAGTTTCTCTCACGATTTTTAGTATTTAAGTTGGGAGTGTTTTTAATATTGTACCTTTTTTGTCACAGCCTTTCTTTTATATAATATAAGTGCGCATTTGACCTCCATCTCACCTGATGAGAAGTGATGATGAGGTCGACGATGGAGCATACACACCTAAATAATGCTTATTCACTTTCGCTTTGAAAAGGCCCAAGTTATAACGTTCAGGGAACAACTTTGCAGACAGGAACTCCCACTCCATAACCGCCCGTCATATAAATGTGGAAGCGTAACGGTTTTGTGCGAATCTTTGGAATATCCACAACATAGGGGCGGAACCCAGGCCTACGCCTAGTCCCTCGATGATGGAAAGGGGAAGGCGGAATTAAACCGTGTAATTCCATCGCACAATCTCCGTGATATATCCTGTAAAATACCGATAAGCAGGCAACTTTACGGCGGTGTTCAAAGCTTTGCAGCTTCGCCTCCACTACTTCCTAGTCGCCTATACGCCTCTTGACACGATTGTCAAATGAATTCAAATTGGCCAGTTGATAATGAAGCATCCCAAAGCCATCCCAAAGGAGGCAGCAGTACTCCATGCACGAACGGACTTGTGCTTGGGACAGCTGAAGCAACTGTCAGTAACTGAACAGTAAGAAAGACAGAAAGTTCGTATTTTGAATTGATTGTAAAAAATTGCAATAATAAGCCACCGGTGGCGTCGAAATAACCAAATCTTTTAATACGTCAAATCCCATTACGCGTGAGACAGACGTGTATTGGGTGTCAATAAGCGATCTGAGGCACTTGAGAGTGCTCTGATATTCACGACGTGTCAATCAAGGTGCGGTTTCCGTTTAAACCTGACCGGGTGCTTGACAAGATTGAAGTATGTCATAAATAACGAGTCGCAAAATTTATGCAGCGTCAGAGACCAGCTTAATGTGTTTGTGTGTTTACAGCTTTTCAAAATGTTGACTGTCATTGTGGGTTTTCTAAGAGAAAATAAGACGTTGTTGTTTATTCTAGGAAATCAATTTTACGACAAATAGTGGCTCCGTTGGAACTTTGTCTTGGCACAACGAGGGTTCTTTTATTTTAAAATAACTCAGGACATGTTCCCATCATGTCATGACGACAGATGGTCGTTCAGTTTAAAGTGTTATGGCTTATATATTTTAATGAAGTTGTTGACACATATTCACGACGTTCTGACGTTACGACGACAGACTGTCGTGACAATGGTAAGAGCTAGAACGGCAGTCGTTTGACGATAAAACAAACGTCCACGACACAGTCACGACAGAAAGTCGTGATATGGGAACATGCTAGACGCGACAGTCGTCGCGATAAATAAAACGTTACGACTTAATGGGGATGCACCCTTAGAGCACGTGCACACGACGTATTCTATAAGCACTGACGACGCGCGTTTACGCGCTGGAGTCGTGAGTATGTATCGCTCATATTGATAAGGGACAGTTTTAATTTTAGTTTTGTTCGTTATTTTCAGTTACTTTTTGAAATGAAATGAAATTTTAAGTGTAAACTCCAATGGAGTATATAAACTTCTTGCTTACAACGCATATACGAACAGATGACGCAAGTTTAAATACGCCGTGTGCACTTAGACTTATAGCTGTAGTGTTCTCTCATGCAGGTTTTTGGGCAGGGAGGACGTTAACAAGTGCTACATGGTTCGTATTGGAGCACCACCGTTATATTGAATTGGACTAGGATCCCATTTACACACCTTGTTTTTTGCATTTATCTGGATGCGGAGTAAATTCAGCGGCTTTTACATGGGCCACGGCAAATATCGTGCAGTTGGTAATGTTCCTAAGGGATAGGGGTGGTAGGGAATTTTTATCATTCCACACACAGCTGTCACCAAATTTTTTTAAATACATATTTTGTTAAATTATTGCATAATTGTTTTTTTTACTTTTTTATTTTATTTAAAATTAGGAGTTTTATATTTCAGAGTTCATTTACAGATACAATTATACTTATAACTTTCATTAGCGGTGACAGCCCAATTGGATGTCCTTAGTTACATGTAGGTACATACATTACATGGATTCAAATCCATGTAATGTATGTACCTACAAATCAAGCGTATAAATAGCTTTCTGTATAAGGTAGTGAGTACATTCTGTATACGATTGTCATAGTTTAATTACTGGTACATTTGTTATTCAATAAAGTTTTAAAATATCACAACCCTGACCAGTTAAATGTGGATTTTAGATTTAAACTTTTTTAAACTGCTGTATGTCTAGTTTTAAACCAAAAAGCAAAAGTTTAAACTGACTAAAACGAGGCAAAACGTGAAAACAACACTGTTTCAAAATTTAACTTGTGTGAAAAGTTGTGAGCACACGTGGCGTTCTCGCGTTCCAGAATCAATTAGGAACACGAATTCCCACGTACTCCAAAAAGTTCTCGAATGTTCTACATTGGAATGTTTCACACACTTTACTACAAAGTTTTGTGTAAAATTTGAATTTCAGTGCATTATTTGCGATATGACATTTGGTGTGCATTTTAATTTCGGAAATGTAATGTTGCTAGAGCACAAAATCTAATTGGCGTCGGTACAAAACGTTCCCTTTAGCACTAACGCTATTTAGCAAATATAGACGGAAATACTGGACAGGACGACCTCTTGTGTTTAAATATGTTCAAACTTGACCTTTAATCACAGCCGTAAACTTCATTTTGGTGTGACTTCTTTATGGCATCTAGAGAATAACGTTATAAGAAAATTTTATTCAAACTAATACATTATAAATGCCAAAGGCTGTCTGTTCCATTTTCACGACTAAACCGCAGAATCAATTTTATTGAACTTTGGTATAGAGATAGAGATGGGAACTAGGAAAAGGACACTAGGGTACTTTTTGTCACAAAAATAAATCTTAAAGTGAGTGAAATAGAGAATAAAAGTTTGTATGGAGAACCTGCAGAGGATCTGAAAATTCATATTTATGTAATGAAAATTAGTAAAATTAGTTCCATTAGTTCCGTCGCGTCACCGCTAGATGGCATTATATTTTTAAAATACGGCACTAAACTTGCGCTTTCACGCACGTGAGACGCACTATTGGGTCCCTTGCCACACAACTTTTTGTTTTGTCTTTCATTTAATATACGTCATGCGCACTTTCCGTCTGCGTCTCAATTTTCTACGCACCCCCTCCGTTATCCAGCCCTACACAATTTAAATAATATTTGTTCAAATTGTTCTTAAACAAATCCTGACCTATTTATCTTTTATTTCACCGTCCCTTTTCCAGTATTTTTTTCCTCTTAACTTACTTCAGCGGCGTAATCTAAAAATTTCAACAACTTTTCCGTTAATTTAAACTCCTAGATTAAATCACGAAAATAAGTTCGACGCAAACAAAACTCCCAAATCTTGTTTACCAATTTTCACGCCAAAGGCGGAACCGAAATTAATACAGACACATCTTAAGATTTCGCAGTTTGTAAACTTGTTACAGTACAAAAAAAAAACAGTAACTCATCTTTATTTCCCTGCCAAATTATAAGTGGTTGTTAAAGTCTTATTTTACGTCTAGCAAGGAATAAAGATTGTGTGATTTTTCCAAAACGTTGATGCCGATGTTTTGACATATCCAAAGTAACAAATATCCAAATATCCATTGATGGGGATTATTAGATATTTATCCATAAATCCCCAAACCGTAGTAAATTTGCTAAGCAATAGTAGGGAGTTGTGGGAAAAATTCCATTAATCTCCATCGGGGCATTAATAATCCGGGCCATGCCGTCAACAGTTAGATCGATTTTCCGCAATAACGTCATCTCTTATCAGGACACAAAAATAACTGTGTTTTCCTTATACAGTTGACTAGAATTATTACCATTGAGATTTCTACTTCCTTCAAAATATTGAAATAGTTTTGAGTATATAATTGAACAAAATCCCTTTTATTACCATTTTCACAAGAATAAATCGTGTGTCTGGTCATGGACAGGCGTGTAGCTACACGCATGACAGTTGCAGTGCCACTCAGGGCTTTAAATTGCAAAGATCTGAGGAACATTCCCACTGCGCCCGTCATTCTGAGACATAAGTTGACAAGTACCATAATGCTAACATTAATGTTTGGCGGCAGAAACAGGTAAGGTGGCAATACTTCCCTGGACGAACTCTTTCGCAAGGATCTCTACTTCTACCATCGTCATTATCATCAACCAATTTATACCTACCACTGCTGGTCACGGGTCTCCTCTCAGGCAAGGGCTTAGGCCACATTCCGCTAAGCTGACCTAATTGGAAACCTTTAACGTGCAAGTTTCATCTCGAAATTTTCTTGCATCGAAAAGTTCATGGTAAATTTCAAATTGAATTCCATTTGGCACATAAATTCCAAAAACCTCATAAGTGTGAGCCCAAATTTGAACCTACGGCTTTTGCTTAACTGCGGCCGACCGCAAACCTTAACCACTGGTCTTTAATGTGAAATAAAATATTATTATTGAAAAATCTTCTACCTTAATAGGTATTTGTTATGAAGAGTTTTATCTTAATATCAATATAAGTTACCGTATTCGACACGTTTTGAGTGTATATGGAAATAAGTCATGCACGTACACGGCATAATGTGAGCAACAACGTCAAATCGATAAAATACTGATTAGGAAGTATGTATTGACATCGGGCGCGGTCGGATATGTTCGGAGATAAACGTATAGAATCCGCACAGTATGGTTTTTGACCTAAATAACGGATATGTCTTTTTTATTCGCCTATTCAGTAGAGAAAGTTACCTTGAAACTAATAGTAGAACTCCCGTGTGTCAACTTTGTATTTATTTATTTTAGGAAGGTTTACAGCTATAAGTTAAAGATGGCGTATCTAAACAATATCAAAAAAAGCCTATTACAAACCTCCACATTTGGATATCAAAATTACAAACCAATAAGTAATGCTGATCTTACTTACATTTTTATAGTTTAAAGCAGTCATAAAAATAAATATCTCGTATATATTTCGATTGCCTATATATGTCACATAACCCCCATATGTATACCTTACATCTATTGTATAAAATATGAAAGAAGTTTGAGCATACCTACAATTATTGTTATCCAAAGTAATTCAAACCTACAGTTCGTCTAATATAATCTCAGTATAGAGTACTAAAAAAACCGACCTCAAAAGTACGTGGAATTGCGTCTATTTGCTAAGTTTCATTGAAATATCCCCTAGTTCGCCACTATACAGGACTTGATACTGGAGATAATAAAAATAGGTTCTCACTACGACACTACTCAAAGTATATCGAGAGAAAAACGCCTTGAATTGGAGAAATAGCAAAATCAACTTTTTTGCTAAAAGTTGCTAAAAGTAATTGCTAAAAGTAATTGCTCCTAAATTAAAGTTAGGCGCTATTTATAAAAATGAATATTCGTGCGTGAACAGCCACCCTTCGAGGAGGATGATTTTCTTCAAAATGAAATGGGACCACTTTGGAAGTACCCCCTTTCCAAAAAAAATCACGAAAATCGGTTCACAAATACCGGAGTTATCGCGTAACATACATACAAAAAAAAAACATACAGTCGAATTGAGAACCTCCTCCTTTTTTGAAGTCGGTTAAAAATTAGAAAGAAAGTGTCAGCTACAGTGTCAGCGCTTACAGATCTATAATTCATAACACTAGGAAAAAGAATTCCTTTTCAGTTTTACAAACGCCCAAAATGCTTTTAGGATTTTCAACAATTGAAGATTCAATACGATGAATGTACTTATCAAAGCAGTCCTTCTCGAGATCATTGACTCGTTTATACAGCAAATTAAACGATTGATAGTCTAATAAGTTGCCGTACGTGTTATATTTAGAGTGATACGTAGATTTTTCTTTAATCGACTTTATGAGACTAGTGTTGAACCACAGCGGATAAGAGTTGGACCTAATTCTTTTTTGAGGTATATGTCGGTCGCGAAGGTATAATTTACATATAATTTATTATAAAAGCGAGTTACTGCATCATCTAATAAACCTTAACTTAAATAATCACCCCAGTTAATACAATTGAGCTTAGATGTAATTGCGGAATAGTCACCTCGACTAAAAATATGTTTTATATGGGTAATCTCTTTTAATTCATGAAATTCAACAAATTCGGCATGTGTATCAAGGGACTTATGGTGAAAATCCTCCGGAACTAATGGCTTATCACATTTTATTACATTTAGTGTTCCATTTGAAAATACTAAATCCAACACCCGATCATTATGATTACATTCTCCATTAAACTGACTGAAATTACGTGTATAAATGAGATCGAAGAAATCTGACCAGTAAACAGCACGATAATTAATCGGCAACATTATTTCTCCGTCACTAGACTTTACACATTGCACATCAATAGCGAAATTAAAATCACCCAGTACAATATATCTATCCAACGGGCAACTGCAAATTTCACTAAGGTTGTCACAGAAGTTATTCGGTTGTTCTTTGTATGAGTTACCACTCTCTACCTTACATAAATATAACGTATGTACAAATATGCATTTTATATGTAATCGCAGGTCTTTTATGTTTCATTAGTAAAGTAACCCAAACGTCCTTTGTCGAACTGCTCCATTCGGGTCTGCATATGGCACCAAGGTCGCACCTCACCGCCAAAAACACCCCGCCGCTTAAACTTTGCCCTAGCCTAAGATAGTCGCGATCTCTTCGAAAAACAAGGTATCCAGAATCAAACAATTCACTATCCAAAATCCATCCAATAGCCAAGTTTCCGTAACACATATAATATCATAACTACTTACACACACATTTCGTAAACTGCGCTGACCTTCGTACGCAAACCGCTGGCATTTTGGTAGTATATCTTTAAAGCATAACCTTTTAACCTTTGCATTAAGACTACAACTGTATAACACCAGTCTATTAATATGGTAACTTAATAACAGTAAGTAGTTAGACAATAATTCACGGAAAATATTAAATACGGTGGTGTAATATAATTCAACACGCTTACTTAAACACAGAGCACCGCAAAACTCATAAAAGATCATGTTCAATAATATGTTATTTGAATAGATTGCGAGGAATACAATACAGCCATTAGGTCATTTACTAAAGAGTGTAAGCGGCACCCACCGACAGACAACTCCAACCACTATTGCCTGGCGCTTGTAGTAGTATTTTACAAAAGACCGACAGACTGCCCATGCACAGCGGCTAGTAGGTTTAATACATTTTGAATGAATAGGACACATTTGAAGCTGGAATACGACACTTGCACAATAACTATTGATGATGCTCAAACTATTGATAATTAAAAATAGAAATAATGTGCATAATAATATAACTAAATTGAATAGGTAAGGGGAAGTCCCCTAGTGATGGACACTTAAGGTTATAAGACATTAAAGAAAAAACTGGTTCTAAGAATGTAGATTTATTTATCAATTAACAATGTCAACAAATTATAGAATGAAAATAAATGAACAAAAGTACAATCTATCCATAAACATACTTAAAAAATAAAATAATTACGTAATAAAATAATTTGTAAAACTTAATGTAGCGTAAATTGTAATGTTTTCTTTGTAAAATTAAAAATATGGTATTTAATTAATAACTATTGTGACTATAGTGAAAAAATAGGGTGGTTTGCATCAATATTAGACATAACTGGTTGAAAACTGTACCACCCCAGTCAACCGTGACCATGGGACCTGTAAAGAGCCCTAAACGTCGGTTTGTTTGAAAAAACAAATACACGCGATTTAAATCTACTTAATTCTACTTAAAAATATAAATCAAACTTTGGTAACAAAAATGGCTACAGCTGCATGTGGCACCTATTACCTGACAGTCTTAACTTCAAGCCCCCAGGACCCGACATCTTTAAAACATCATGCACCGATCGCATATGTAGTTTTCTGAACATTCAGGGATGTCTGCACGTACCTCATGATCCCATCCACGGCAGCTGGTGCACTGTATCCAGTCATCGTCGTGGTCCTCTTAGCATACTACACAAGTAGTCGGACGTATTCCTCGAACGCAGAACGCTGTAATTTGGACCATATGAAGGCGAGAGTGAATAGGTATTATTTAGGTTTGCATGCGACATCATCGACCTCATCGTTACTTCCATCATCTATTAGGTGAGATGGAAGTCAAATGCGCACTTATTTTTTCATAAAAAAATTAGTTTCTATGTTTTAGTTTTATTTGAGTTTAACGGTTTCATTTTCTTTGCACTCACTCTACTCTTTCCTTTGGCCTTTACTCCTTTACTCTTTCTCTCTTGTTGCTATTCTGAACTATCTACCCAATTCTTCCTTTTTATCCCTAAGATTTTTTTCATTGTCTTTTTCTTCCACAGCAATTTGGTATGGCCATTGATCCCATTTTCCTTTCTTTTTCGTATCTTCCATTTCGAGTTCCCTTCGTTCTTCTATCCTCTAAAACAACATAGAACAACTATTATAAAAAATGTAAATAAATACTTACGAGAAAAATACATATGTTTACTGTCCGACGTTAAGAGACTACTTCGTGTCCGGTACTAGGGAATACAAAATTCCTAAAATTTCGAACTTTCGAAAAAATTTCTTAAAAAATTGTTTAAAAATTTACCATAACTTTTACAAACTTCGAATACTTATAGGACACTACGTATAATAACAATTACCATGAACACAAACTCAAAAACATGGCAGTAATACCCACTTTGATCTTGAGTGACGCAGAGTATTCCTGCCAACGGCAAAAATCGATTGCTCCCACCTAGGACTCGCGCGTCACTGGCAAACCGCGTCTCGCGATCCTGTATCGCTATGGTCTCCCACGCCCTTTTCACCCGTTTTTTGATCGAACGCATTGCGAGATGTCGAGATAGTACGAGTGTCCGATGTTAGGTGCCGTCCGGCATTAGAGGGCTTCCCCCTACACTGTATTATACTTAAACAATTTTCACTAAGTCTTTTTCCGATTTTATTTGTATAACTGGAGACGTGTCGTTTTTCCTCACATATATTTTTGCGTGTTTCACCCATGAATAGAGAAACCCCTTTTCTTTAACTATTTTCTTCGCTTTGGTAAGAAGATCTTTATTAAACGGCGTTAAGTGATCATTTAGATAAATCAAGTTACTTGATTTGAACCCGAATGTTAATACATCAATGCTCAATGCTAATACATTGAGCTTCACTTCTTTCGACTTTATTCTTGCTGCCGCTATATAAATCTTCCTTTATATATATGCTACTAAACGCAACGATTATAGGCTTTTGATGTGTATTGTCCTTACTCGTAATTCTGGTAACGAACTTTATCTGAGTTTTATCAGTGGGCTATTCTATTGTAGTTCCGATGGTGCGTATGATGTTCATTAGATTCTCATTCTGTGATTGAGGAACGCCTTTTATCTCCCCATTATTCATGCGTGACCACTGGTCTTTATCATTAGCCTCCCGATACAGTTTATGCAAGTCAGCTTCAATGGCGGTCACCCGCTCTCCAACCCCTTCAACTTCCGTAAGACATTCTTCTACCTTCTCAAATCTGTTATTGAACTCCTTTATTGAGGTGTTTGTTACAGCAACTTGTGACCTCAGTTCAGATATTTCGGCACGCAATGCCTTGACTTCACCAGTAAGCGAGTCCAACTAAGCCAACTTAAGTGCTAAGGCTTTAAGTTCTGCCATTATGGCTGGACCGCCGGAAGGCTGTGGTGATATTTGGGCCGATTGTTTACATCTGTTGCATTTCCAAGTATGCTTTCTGTCTGCACCTAGCTTCCGATGTACAGTGTACTCCGTCACCAACATTTTCACCACACAAACCACAATAAGACATAGCGAAAGTTTCAGAATCTATGGACTTTCACGTTAAGCGAACAAGGATCAGCCGAGATGAAACTGATTATATATATTTAAATATTCTTTATTTTTTTTATTTCTATTCTTAATTATTAATGTATATGTGCGCTGTATTCCAAAAAAACACACTTGTTGGAATAAATTATTCTTTATTTCTATATCTACTAGCAGTTGTTTGAAGAAAATGTATAACAACCCCTACACAAGTTACAGTGTATGGAATTCATTAAGGTCACCTTTGTGCCAATGAACGCATATAGATTTGTTGAAAGTAGACTATCTGCAGTGTTTTCTTACACTGTGAGTTATATGAGTTTAGAAGTGCTTTCACAAAGAAAAACAGTACGCTGAGAGCTGTTGAAAGTTTTTCATTAAAATTAAGCTTGTTATGTTTTAGCTTCATTGATGTTTTGTACAAACACAAAAATAGGTAACCAAATTATTCCTTTATTACTGACATTTGAAGTTAAGAAAATATCGAGATAAATTATCTATTTCATAGATTTCTCATAGATGGCGCTTCTGCTAAAAAGTCGTTGAAAACCAAATGCAAAGATCCGACAACAAGCACACAGAAAAATTCGTGAGTACAGCTGGTTCGTTCCGTGGCTTAGTTGGCATAGCGTCTGGCGCGGTTTGCTAGAAGACGTCGGTTCGAATACCGTCGGATCGAAGGATTCTTTCTAAGTGTTCGATCTTTGTATTAATAATTTTAATTTATTAGACACTACTACTCATGCAAGAGAAAAAATAATAAGAAACTTTAGGAGTTGCATTTTTTAAATATACATTTACAATCATTCACAATATTATTTCAAAGTAAACAAATTCAGGAAGACTGATGTTGGTCATTCTCGGATGCACTACCTAATTTCCGTGACTATTTTTATTATTTAAGTATCCGAGTATTACCTTGATTTACTGTTCAATATTCAAGTATAGTATCGTGAAATATTATTCTTAAGTTTCTTATTACTAGGGAAATTAAGCAGAGAACACAAACCCGGGCTCATGGCATTTATTCTAGAATACCAGTAATATTGCATAATGGGTATAACGTTCCCCCTATCCTATATTTGAGAAACAAAACGGTTGATGTGCGATCATTAGCATGACAATGGCGATTCACTTGGTATATTATTGTCTACTGTATGAAAATGACAGATAAATTTGTTAACAGGGTTTAAGAGCGGTTACAGATGGTAACTTTTAGCAGCGCGGCTGCAGCGATTCAATCGCGATACAGTAGCGGTATAGTCGCAAATCGTTTATCGCTTTACGATACAAACACGATGCAAACGCGATTCAAACCCGATGCAAACGCGATGTACGTTTTTATGGAATTAAATAATTAATAATTTATATAATTCACTTTTAAATTTACAATTAACAAAACAAAACAATGCATAAACAGATTTTTCGTTCATAAGGATTCAACATAAGC